>NC_060142.1:434004236-434307719 GCF_021461385.2 Schistocerca piceifrons
TGCTGTCTTTTTGGATACCAATCCTTTGTCTTATCAATGCGCAAATTAAGAAAATTTTTACCACGTGAGTTTCACTTAGTTGATAAAGTTGTTACAGTATAGTGACATATCACTTTGTAATATTAATTAGTTTTCACAGCTGTACCATCTTAACTTTGCTGGAGTAAGATTCTTGAATTTCTCTTCCCTAAAGCAGGCCGGGGCGGATGTGTTGACCGGCCGCTGTGGCCGAGCGGTTCTAGGCGCTGCAGTCCGGAACCGCTTTCCTGCTACGCTCGCAGGTTCGAATACTGTCTCGGACATAGATGTGTATGATGTCCTTAGGTTAGTTAGGTTTAAGCAGTTCTAAGTCTAGGGGACTGATGACGTTAGATGTTATGTCCCATAGTTCTTTGAGCCATTTGAGCAATTTTGCGGATGTGTTGCCAGAGGACTGGGTTGCCTTGGTGCTTTGAATACGGGATGGTTTGTAACACCCTTTGGGCTGTTGGTTCCCAGAACTGATCTGCTGGAAGCTGGGTTGGTTCCGTTGTCCGCATGTTGGCACGGAACTTTGAAGTTGGATCTTAGCGACGGGAGATCCCCTGAGTACTAATAGCATGATGAATCTGTAGGCTGATGTAAACCTGCGAAACCACCATTTGCCATCTCCAGTGTGACAAAATGTCTGTTTTGGGATGTTGGCAGTCAATCATATAAGTTTTCAGGATAGGAACTGTGACGCGAATGTCCAAGCCAACGAGAGATGACACATGAATTGCAGTGTACCAACCACTATTTATTTAACTGATGTTCACTGAGCGACAATGGAGATGTTTCAGCAGACAGCTCCTATGTTTTGATGTATTCAGGAATATTCTTGCTCATCACCTCGGCGAAAGTCGTGAATCCATTTCTCCACGTCGTCGTTTTCTGGGAGCAGAGAGGGACGGAGAGAAGACGGAGATGGTCTGGAGATGTGTGCCTCCGAGGCCACATGGGGCGAGCTCCCGGTGGCAGGTGGCATTGTTTGTAGAGTCCTCAGTATCATATTTAGCATTAGCACTACCTCACTTCTGCACAGCTCACAAACTGCGAGGTGTATTCCACAACTTACGTTCCTCAGTCAGTGAGTTAATCTACTAGGATTTCGGATCCGTTTTCAACTTGCGTTTGCCAGCTGCACAGATTTTCACATACATCACAGTTTTTGAACTTCAAGTACGCTACCATCTTCGTCATAACTAATTGCACTAATATTCACTTTTTTGTTCAAACAAATAATTGTAAATCATTTAATTATGCTACGAACTTGGGAAAATAAACTCATACGGTAAAGGACATAATTGTATTTTCTTTTGTCCTCCAACAGGCGAGGTAAGGCGACATTGATTAAAAAATATTACATACGACGGATTTCTTCTTAATAACTAAATTGTGCTGTCACTGTGGCGGCGTTCCATAGTAAAACAGGAGCCCCAACTTGGAACATTTTATGTGTGCTGTACAACATTTGCTTTATTATCATCAACACTAAAGATTAATAAAAATTGCTCACTTTATATTTACCGAAGTGTTGAGATCACAGCGATTTTGATTCATTGTGATTACCAATATGTTGGTATAATTTCATACAAAGCGCACACTAAGTTATATACCTTTCTGTGTTGAGTACGTAAGTGTGGTAGGTAGTTTGTACACCCCATTGCCGAGTCCCAGCACGTCACAAGGACACACCAACAGTAAGCTTACACATCCCAAAGTATTGTCGCTAATCAGTTTATACGAATGTAGCCTACATAATTCGCTTCTATACTTTCATCATACTGATGTGAATGGAACTCTGTTAATAACGAGAGCTAAAACTAGTCGTAATCAAAACATACTAACGGAGGAATAAATGTCGGAACTGACATCTACAAAAGTTCGCATTAGTAAGCAAAATTGTTTTTTTAATATATAGTAACCAAAACAAAAAATATTGTCTGTGCACTACGTTCATAGCGTCACCACTGCTGATTCATTGCCATTAAAGTGAAACCATCTTCAAGCTATCTTACTCTTTTCCTTATTAACAGTTTTTCCCATATTACGAGGGGTAAGGGTGGAGATGGAGGTGTGGGTCGGAATGTGTCCATCATTTTGCACACTGTCTACATGAATTTAAGATTCCACTTATTTTTCTGCATCTAGAAGCCAAACCCTAACATGAGTGAGAATACCGTAAACACGATTTATCTGAAAATTGGATAGATTTTGTTGTGCAAATTTAGTGGGTAAATTGTTTGTTGGCTTTCGAGAGAAAGATGAGAAGAAGTCCGACAATTTGGTAAACAAACTTCAGCCCTTTTACCAGACTGACAGTCAGTTTTCCGATGATGTTGTAAGCATCATTTTCCTTTCTAGTATTCTAGCACGTAACGCTTTGTTCCAAACGAGCAGTTTACCTGAATCAAAAACTAGTTAGAAAATTTATAGCTTTTTTCAATTAATGGTCTAGTATTTCACTCGTGAACTACTCGTTTCGATGTATCGTGTTCTAGTACCAACACTCATCCAGATGACAGCATTTATTCCACAAGAGGTCGAAATTGTGGCAGTCGCCTCGATTATATAAAAAATAAACAACTGGCCTCAACACATGGATATTAGTCTGAGACACACCCACGCGTTGCGTCCCAACTCGGCTCTTCAGAGGTGTCAGATTATCTGAAGCCTCAGTTAGCACCATCATATGCATGGAGGTTTCTTCGCAGCAATGCCGTTGGAAAGAGGTGTGGTGATGAATTTCCTTGTTAAAGGTGCTGATCGCATGCAGGATGATGGAGAATAAAAAGATGCGCATTGTTTGACAGTATATTCATGTGCCGTTCGCTGAAGAGAGACAATGAGAGACATTTCTTAGGTCCATCATGTTTCTCATGAAAACATTTCCAACACCTTATCCACGAACAGTGCTCTATCAGCAAGAGTGATGAGCCGTACCGCGTCTTTTTTCGATCTACTCGTGCCCTGGGACTGAATCAACAACTACTATTCGCCATAATGTGTCGCTTTTGGTGTTCTCTTGTTACCTAAATGTCACATTAAAATTGCAGCTAATGACATTATTGATAAATAACCCCTAATATACAGTCAAATTACGTATAAAACTTGTAGTATCAAATCGAAGGACAAAGACTCTATGTTATTCCGAGGCTTTCCTTGCTGATCATCGTCAGCAGCAAGCAACCATCTTATGTCTCTTTCCTATCATTCCTTATTATTCTTCTAAATTAGTAAAATTTTCATTTAACTCGCACATTATCCTTTAAATAATTTAAATTTATTTTTAACTCAGTGATTATCGTTTTGTTTTTGTTTTATCCTCCCACATCGATGTATTTGTTATACTTTCTATATTAAGCTGTATTCATCATTTAAAACAAATCTCTTTCCTCTGACAATGTGTTTTGAATTTTGAGTGTCGTATTGTGAGCGCGCTTGGCATAGCTCAGCAGTACTTAGTTGGAAGTAGGAGTCGATCATTACCATCGGTCGTCTGCGCCCTTTAAATGCGGACGCGTGGGACGTGCGTGCTGTACGTAATACATCCAGTCCAACTATTCGCACTGCGTTTTCATGGCCTCAGAGTTTCAGAGTGAGACGTTGAATGTCGTCAGTGGCGTGTGGTATCTCACTAAAACAGAGTGTAGATAAACTGTTTCGAAACGAGTAATACCTCCAGAAATAAATCTGTTAAGCGCCTTTAAGTCTTATCAGCAGAAACTCTCATGGTCATCTTCCTCACGCTACTAGCAAATGAAAACATATAACTTAATAGTTGAAGGTGAAGATGAGTAGTACTGCAGTGTTGTTAATTACTAGAAGTATAGTGTATTGTAAAAACATTATGTTCCTTGGTTGGTACATCGGAGTAGTGACTGATTTTTAGAATTACATGCAGTAAATCGCACTAGAGAACGCCAGAGGCAGTTTTTGATATTTTCTACTGTTTCCGTTGTTGTGAGACTTGTGTTTGTGTTTCGTGCAGCTTTCTTAAATTTCACGAGCTCTACTTTATTGAAGTGGCATACACTAATCAGTTAGAACATTATGATCACCGCCCTGCTATCGAAATAAACCCCTCCAGGTGGTAGCAGCGTGTCCTGACGAGGAATGACTGCATGTCAGACACACGCATGGTGCATGAAGTATCAGTGAGCGTGCTGTCCGTGTGTAGAACAGGAAGGCTCGCTATTTACCTGAGTTTAACCAAAAAAAATGGTTGGCTCTGAGCACTATGGAACTTAACTGCTGTGGTCATCAGTCCCCTAGAACTTAGAACTACTTAAACCTAACTAACCTAAGGACATCACACACATCCATGCCCGGGGCAGGATTCGAACCTTCGACCGTAGCGGTCGCGCTGTTCCAGACTGTAGCGCCTAGAACCGTTCGGTCACTCCGGCCGGCTGAGTTTAACCGAGGGTAGACAGTGCTAGCCCGGAGGCTCAGCACGAGCATTTCGGAAACAGTGCTACTTGTCGGGTGTTCGTGGAGTGCTGTGGCGAGTGTCTTCATCATGTGGCGAAACCAAGGTGGAACAACGATCAGACGTCCCGGGATTGGGCAGCCACCCCTCATTAACAATGTCGTGCGTCGTAGCCTGGGCAGAGCTAACATCAGACAGGGCAGAATAAAAATGTGTGTGACACACAGTGCACCGAACATTCCTAATGATGGGACTTCAACATTCGACGACTCTTGCATGTGACAATGTTAACACCACGCCATCGGCGTTTACAACAGAAAAGAGAACACGTGACTGGCGGTACTAGACGGCGCAGTGGCAAAGCGTTGCAGGATCTGATGAATTCCGATACCTTCTTCATCATGCCGACGGGAGGGCGCGAAATCGTCGTCTTCCGTTGAACAGCTCCTTGACACCTGTACTGCGGAACGGAGACAAGCTGGTGGCGTCTCCATTGTGCTCTGGGGAATATTCACGTGGGCATCCAAGGGTCCCGTGGAGCTGGTGCAAGGCACCCTGACGGCCAAAGAGTGGCGTACACTGGTTGCAGTCCACGTACACCTCTTCATGACGATCATGTTTCCCGACAGAAGTAGTATTTTTCAACAAGATACTGCGCTGTGTCACAAGGCCAGGAGTATGATGGAGTGGTTCGAGGAACACAGCAACGAGTTCCCAGCGATATGATGGCCCGCCAATCCGTCAGATTGAACTCGATGGAACACTTGTCTGATGTTTTTGAACGTACGGTCAGAGCTCATCGTCGAAATTTACAATTAATTAGGTGATTTGGGTGTGCAGGTATGGTGCCAACTGCCTCCAGCGACCTACTGAGGCCCCATTGCTTCCACGTCACGACGTGTCGCCACTGTTATCCTTGCCGAAGGTGGATTTAACGGCTATTAGGTAGGTGGTCATAATGCCTTGGCTGATTAGCATACATTACGTTAAAGCCATTTGCAGACTACTGATAATCTTTCACCCACAGAGTTCAACGGTGAGTAAAATTCTGTATATTTTAGTATTAAATACAGTCGTCTGCGGTGCACCATTGTATACTTTGAAACAGAGGTTCTTCTTTCAGTTGGAACACGCTATATTTGGAAATTAACGAAGTCTCTTTACTGTCTTACCAATTTTCCCTGTCTACATAAAGAAAATATGTGTTACTCTCCGATACCTTCTATTTCAGGACGTATTTTACTTGTAAGTGGCTACTGATAACACCACTTCTGAATTTCATTTAACTTACTGATTATTGGGATGTGGTATAATAATAACGTACACTTACAAGGGAAGGCCACGACGTTTGGAACGCGGATTTGCTTCAAACTTCGTACACTCGTAGTACTCCATTAGGACAACAAAATGTGTAAGCAGTAGCGCGTACTTCTAAAGCGTTATTGAGAAAATCGCAAGGTAATTTCGGTCGCCAAATATATACCTGTGCGTCGCCATTTTTACAATGAAGCGGCAGCAGCCGATTCATTAGCGTTCAAGTCCCATAATGGCGGGATCGACCGATCGAGTCCCGTTCGTCGGTTTTTTTTTTATTTTCAACACAGTCATTTTCTTTACCATTTATATTACAATTGATATAATGAGAAAAATACGAGTAATCGAATGAAATTTTATTAAATTTACAGTGTTATTTGGCAGTCTACAAATTTTTACTATCGCAAATAATATAATATCCATAAATACCGACCAGTAAACGACCAAACGCATAAAGTGATACTGAAAATGTATGCTTGTCCGTGATTTGAGATATCCCTTATACCTGGAAGGAGCCCCAAACGACTTGCTACCTCAAAGTTTTGACCGGCACATACGGCTTTCGAAAGATGTACAATTAATCGTCACTTTCGACATTACGAGTACAAATTGTAGGACGTTATTTTTCGTAAAAACATGGAATACATAATGTTAAATGGCACCAGCTGCATTAAATAAACGTTATGTTTCCACATACGCAAGGTCTTTTGAGGTTTTCCGTGAAAAAAGAAAAACCTCGTTAACATTTTCAAAAACGTCTCTTTCAGCTGATAATTTGGAAGCAAACCATGCATAGCGCAGTATTTCCTGCGCTGATAATTGGTCATGCAGTATCGAGTGTATTTTAATAGCGTCTTCACGAGAAGCAATTTCTCGTTCCCTTTCGATTAAATACGAACAATTTTGAAGACACGGACAAGCATACATTTTCAGTATCACTTTATGCCTTTGGTCGCTTACTAGTCGATAGTTATGAACATTATACACTCCTGGAAATTGAAATAAGAACACCGTGAATTCATTGTCCCAGGAAGGGGAAACTGTATTGACACATTCCTGGGGTCAGATACATCACATGATCACACTGACAGAACCACATGCACATAGACACAGGCAACAGAGCATGCACAATGTCGGCACTAGTACAGTGTATATCCACCTTTCGCAGCAATGCAGGCTGCTATTCTCCCATGGAGACGATCGTAGAGATGCTGGATGTAGTCCTGTGGAACGGCTTGCCATGCCATTTCCACCTGGCGCCTCAGTTGGACCAGCCTTCGTGCTGGACGTGCAGACCGCGTGAGACGACGCTTCATCCAGTCCCAAACATGCTCAATGGGGGACAGATCCGGAGATCTTGCTGGCCAGGGTAGTTGGCTTACACCTTCTAGAGCACGTTGGGTGGCACGGGATACATGCGGACGTGCATTGTCCTGTTGGAACAGCAAGTTCCCTTGCCGGTCTAGGAATGGTAGAACGATGGGTTCGATGACGGTTTGGATGTACCGTGCACTATTCAGTGTCCCCTCGGCGATGACCAGTGGTGTACGGCCAGTGTAGGAGATCGTTCCCCACACCATGATGCCGGGTGTTGGCCCTGTGTGCCTCGGTCGTATGCAGTCCTGATTGTGGCGCTCACCTGCACGGCGCCAAACACGCATACGACCATCATTGGCACCAAGACAGAAGCGACTCTCATCGCTGAAGACGACACGTCTCCATTCGTCCCTCCATTCACGCCTGTCGCGACACCACTGGAGGCGGGCTGCACGATGTTGGGGCGTGAGCGGAAGACGGCCTAACGATGTGCGGGACCGTAGCCCAGCTTCATGGAAACGGTTGCGAATGGTCCTCGCCTATACCCCAGGAGCAACAGTGTCCCTAATTTGCTGGGAAGTGGCGGTGCGGTTCTCCTACGGCACTGCGTAGGATCCTACGGTCTTGGCGTGCATCGCTGCGGTCCGGTCCCAGGTCGACGGGCACGTGCACCTTCCGCCGACCACTGGCGACAACATCGATGTACTGTGGAGACCTCACGCCCCACGTGTTGAGCAATTCGGCGGTACGTCCACCCGGCCTCCCGCATGCCCACTATACGCCCTCGCTCAAAGTCCGTCAACTGCACATACGGTTCACGTCCACGCTGTCGCGGCATGCTACCAGTGTTAAAGACTGCGATGGAGCTCTGTATGCCACGGCAAACTGGCTGACACTGACGGCAGCGGTGCACAAATGCTGCGCAGCTAGCGCCATTCGACGGCCAACACCGCGGTTCCTGGTGTGTCCGCTGTGCCGTGCGTGTGATCATTGCTTGTACAGCCCTCTCGCAGTGTCCGGAGCAAGTATGGTGGGTCTGACACACCGGTGTCAATGTGTTCTTTTTTCCATTTCCAGGAGTGTATTATTTGTGAAAATAAAAATTTGTAGACTGCCAAATAACATTCTAAAATTAATAAAAGTTCATCCGATTACACGTATTTTTCTCATTATATCAACTGCAATATAAATAGTAAAGAACGGGACGCGGTCGAGCGATTACGGAGCTTGAATGCTAACCACTCGGTAGCCGACGTTTGATGGTAAAAATGGCCACGCACAGGTATATAGTTGACGACCGAAATTATCTTGCAATTTTCTCAATAACGCTTGAGAAGTACGCGCTACTGCTTACACATTTTGTTGTCCTCATGGAGTACTACGAGTGTACGAAGTTTACAGTAAATCCGCGTTGCAACGGTTGTGTCCTCCCGTTGTTAGTCAAATAAAATATGAACAAATTTTTCTCAATTGCAGCACTTCTAAGTTTGAGTAGAATATACGTTTCTAGGTGTATGACCACGATATAACTTGTAACAGTTCATCACGTTTAGAAACGCCTTATTTCATTCCGAAATTTTTTTATAATTTCAGAAGAAGTCTGCAACACACATGAAGTTTATTAAAAAAAATCCAACTTGTATTACAGAGCTGCCTATGGGCGAAAGTTTGAAAAGTGTTCCAAGGTGCAACACTCTGCACAACAACGGTAGTATTGCCGCTGTTGTTGTTGGGTCTTCAGCCCGAAGACTGGTTTGATGTAGGTCCTGTGCAAGCTTCTTCATCTCGAATAACTACCGCAACTTACATCTTTCTGATATGCTTACTATATCCATACCTTTGTCATCTTCCACAATTTTTACTCCTCACACATGCTTCTTTTACTAAACTGGTGACCTGTTGATATCTCAGAATGTGACCTTAAACCTTAAATTTTTATATTAAACTCTATGGAAATGAGCGTACGGCATTGTGGGCCGTGAGTCCCGCATTCGGGAAAGTTCGGACGCCAAGAACTAGTACTTATTGCTTGCGACGCCACATTGGGTAACTTGTGTGTCGTAGATAGGGATGAAATGATGAGGACAACACTACACTCAGTCTCTAAGCGGAGAAAATCTCCTACCCCAGGCGGAAATCGAACCCGGGCCCCTTGGCGTGGCATTCCGCCGCGCTGATGACTCAACTAACGGCGGCCGACCTTTAACTCTGTATTTAATGTTAACAAACTTAACGTGGCCAAAACACTTTCCTTGCCATTGCCAGTCTACATTATATTTCCTATCTACTTCGTACACCATCAGTTATTTTGCTGGCTAAATAAAAAATCTCTTCTACTGCTTATAGTATGTCGTTTCCTAATCTAGTTCCCTCACTATCACCTTATTTAATTCGACTACATTCCATTATTTCTGATTATCTTTCTTTGACGTTCATCTTATGCCCTTGTTTCAAGACACTGTCTATTCCGTTCAACTGCTCTTTCAAGTCCTGTGTTGTGTTTGTCAAGTTTACAATGTCGTCGGCAAACCTCAACGTCCTTATCTCTTCTCCCTGAATTTTAATTCCATCTCCAAATTCTTCTTTCGTTTACTTTTCTTCTTGCTCAATGTACAGGTGGAATAACATTGTCGACATGCTACAACTCTGTCTCTCACCCATCTCAACTACTGCTTCTCTTTCATGTCCCTTGACTCTTAAAACTGCCGTCTGGTTTCTGTAAAAGCTGTAAATCGCCTTTTGCTCCATGTGTTTTATTCCTTCTACCTTCAGATTTTCAAAAGGCGTATTCAAGTCAACATTGTCAAAAGATTTCACTAAGTCTACAAATGCTGTAAAAATAGGTTCGCCTTTGCTTACCCTATCTTCTACGATAGGTTGTAAGGTC
Source organism: Schistocerca piceifrons (assembly GCF_021461385.2). Classification (NCBI taxonomy): domain Eukaryota; kingdom Metazoa; phylum Arthropoda; class Insecta; order Orthoptera; family Acrididae; genus Schistocerca; species Schistocerca piceifrons. The sequence goes on from NC_060142.1 coordinate 434,014,208, forward strand.
AGTATTGCCTCGCATGTGCTTACATTTCTCCGGAATCCAAACTGATCGTCCCTTCCTCAGCTTCTACCTATTTTTTCCATTCTCATGTAAAGAATTCATGTTTGTGTTTTGCAACAATCACTTTCCAAACTGACAGTCTGGTAACACTTCCACCTGTCAGCACCTGCTTTCTTTGGAATTGGAATTACAGCATTGATCTTGAAATTTAAGGGTATTTCTCCTGTCTCATAGATCTTGTACACCAGTTGGAAGATATTTCTTACGACAGGCTCTTCAAATGCTATCAGTGGTTTTGACGGAATGTCGTTTACTCCCTGGACTTTGTTTCGACTTTCAGTGGTCTGTCAAATTCCTCTCTCGTTATCATATTTCCCATCTCCGCTTCATTTACATCCTCTTCCATTTCTATAGTATTCAAGTTTACCTCCTTTGCGTAAAACCTCTGTATACGTCTTTTCCATTTCCGGTTTCCTTTCCTTGTTTATGACTGGTTTTCCATCTGAGCTTTTGATATTCATACAAATGGTTCTCTTTTATCCAAATGCTTCTTTAATTTTTTTGTAGGTGGCATTTATCTTTCCTCTGGTGAAATATGTTTCTCAATCCTTACACTTGTACTCTAGCCATTTCTGCCTAACCATTTTACATTTCCTGTCAGCCTCATTTTATAGACTTTTATATTCCTTTTCGCTTGCCTCATTTTCTGTAGTTTTACACATTCTCGTCTCATCAGTTCCATTCAATATCTCTTGGGTTACGCAAGGATTTCTACTAGGCGTTGTCTTTGTACCTATTTGATCCTCTGATATGTCAGTTATTTCATTCCTGCTACCTATTTTTCGTCTACTGCATTCCTTTTGAATAATGCTGCTTCTGAAAGTGTAAACAACCTTTGGTTCTTCCAACTTGTCGAGGCACCACCTCCTTAATTTACTACCTGTTCGCATTTTCTTTAGTTTTAATCTATATTTCATGACCGATTATTTGTCGTCATAATGTGCATCTGACCCTAGAAATGTTTTACTATTACAAATATGGTTCAGAAATCTCTGTTTCACCATTATCTAATCAATGTTAAACTTTCCGATGTCTCCACGTATACAGCCATTTCATGATTCTTAAACCGAGTTTTAGTGATAATGAAGTTATGCTCTGTTCAGAATTGTACCAGGTGGCTTCCTCTTTCATTCCTTTCCTCTATTCCATATTCATCTGCAATATTTTTCCTTCTCTTCCTTGTCCTACCATCGGATTCCAGTCACTAACACAATTCAAGAAAGTCAAGAATACACAGTACTGATATAAAGTCTTTAAATTTGAAGTAAATGAAATAAAAAAGCTCACTGAACTTACCGTATCGTGTTAACCCCCCGCCCCCCCCCCCCCCCCAATGTAGTACATCGTAAGAAAATTCTGAATCGGCAATTAATTCATATGATTATGCGAAATAAGTGTGTTTCTTATATGCATCCCAGTAATGCCTAGCAAAACCTTCCGTACTTTGAAAGTATTGGTTTAATTTTTGAGGTATCATAAAGAGTAATAGGGTATACATGTGGTACACTCCTGGTCTAGGAGTGCGCCTTTGACTATTAATCAAAACAACCTGGATTTTGGGTTCGAGTACAGCCACTGTTTGAATTTTGAATAAAAGTCCTCATCAATGGCGGCCGAAGACTTATGATATGGGAAGTCGAGTAGATTATATTAACGCTCTTGTCGGAGAGGGTGGAGAAGTGGAGAGCGGTACAGATTACCTCTTGCCCGTGAGGAGGGAGACCCTCAAAAATGGCGGAAGAATCAGCTATTATCAACGGTACCGGAAATGCCTTAAATAAGCATAATGTGTATCCACATGACATGTGACCTGTAACTGAAAGAACGTGTCGTAAAATCTCTCCATATAAAATGAGTCTAAAGTAGCTCCGCATGTAGATGTCCCGGAGGGGCAGCCAAGGGGACGACGCTATGGCAAAATGATCGATTAACCAATAACGGGATAATATTCTAACTTAGATGAAGTTAAACATCAAAGGTCTGTCAAAAGTGGTAATCGGATGTTTTTATAGACCACCAGGGTGAGGAGCTAAAGTGTAAGAGTATTTCAGAGCGAACTTACATAACATCGTCGATAATTTTTCCTCATAATACTGTGACTTCAAGTTTCCCCATGTCATACTGTTATGAATTCAGGTTTCCAGGTGTACATTGGGAGAGCATGTCATCAAAAATCGTACCAGGGACAGAGATTCCTGTCACATATTCTGAATGCCTTGTTCGAAAATTACTTTGAACAAATTGTAAGAGAACCAACACATGAAGGTAATGTCTTAGACCTCGTAGCAACAAACTGACCTGAACTTATCGAATCACTTAATGCAAAGGAAAGTATCAGTGATCATAAAGCAGCGAAACAGCTATGACTTCGGGTATTACGAGAAATGTGGAGAAAAGTAGGAAAATATTGCTTAGCAAGAGAGTCAGGATAGAAACTGTACGGTATCTGTCAGCACAAAATATTCACTGATGAGGACGAAGTTGTAGAGCACAAATGGAAAAAAAACTCAATATCATCCTTCAGTATGTCTTAAACAAGTATGTTTCGGGAAAAGTCTGAAGGGGTGGGATTCAAGTGGTTCAAGTGGCCCTGAGCACTATGGGACTTAACAGCTGAGGTCATCAGTCCTCTAGAACTTAGAACTACTTAAACCTAACTAACCTAAGGACATCACAAACATCCATGCCCGAAGCAGGATTCGAACCTGCGACCGTAGCAGTCGTGCGGTTCCGGACTGAAGCGCCTAAAACCGCTCGGCCACCACGACCGGCAAGGGGTGGGAAAGACCTCCCTTGGTTTAATAGCCATGTAGGAAAACTGCTTCGTAAACAAAGAGAAATTCATATCTGATTCTAGAGATGTCAAGACATAGCTGACAAATAAAAACTGAACGAAGTTAAAATGGACAAAAGGAGAGAAATGAGACAAGTGATCAACGACCTTACAGTTTTGTCAACCGATCTGTGTAAAAACCCCAACAGGTTTTTGTCTGATGTAAAATCAGTATACGTTCCGAAATCATTTGTTAATTCACCTCCGACCATACAGATCATACAGAAGGAAGATCGAAATACTGAATTCGGTCTTCTGAAGCTGTTTCATCGCGGGAGCTCGTAACACAGTCCCTTCTCTGAATTATCGTGCGATCGTCGAAATTATAGATATAGAGATAACAGATCGCGGAATACAAGAGCAATTGCAACTGCTTACTAGAGGAAAGGCATCAGAGCCAGATGAGATATCGGTATGATTCTCCAAAGATTATGATAACGAACTTATACCCCTTCTAGAACAGTTTATTGTAGATCGCTGGATCAACAAAAGTTACCTAGCGCCTGGGAAAAAGCGCAGGTGATTCGCGTCTTCAAGAAGGGCCGCAGGAGAGATGCACACAATTATAGGCCTATATCTTTGACTCAACCCGCTGTACAATAGTGGAACATGTCTTGCGCTCACGTATTGTGACGTTTTTGGAGAACGGGAACACCCCCTATGACGCAGGGTGCCGTCGTCTGCAAGTTGTGGCTCACATTAGCACTCCCAATTTGCAGCTTTGTTCCTGGAGTTGATCGGAATCCTTTGGTTTCGAGCCGAGTGTAAGTGATTCAACAAAAAGATTCGTCGACTCTGTGACACTGTTGGCAACAGATTTCTAGACCTGCGTTGTGGTGTGGGGGTTTCTAGGACTCGCCTTGGTAGATCAGGGGTTCATTACACAAAGGAAGCAGATATTCGGGTAGAAGAGTACTGGTGAAGTGCATATGAGGGATTTTAGGCTAGGCATTAGTTTGATGTGCTCTGATGAACACGCGCCAGTCGATACGCAGCTAGGGAAGTCAAACGGCGTTCAGATTAAAGACACTTCGACTGTCAGGATTTTATCAGTAAACTTTCGAAATATTCACAATAAGGCCCCCGAATTTACTGCCTTTCAGGAAAGTTCTCTCGCTCAAATTATTCTTGGGACTGAGAGCTGGATAAAACTCGAAGTGAGATGCTCTTAGATGTTTAGTGAGTTGAGGAACGTATATGTGAATGACAGATTAGAGCCCATAGAAGGGGGAATGTTCATAGCAGTAGACACAACAATTGTCTCTTTTGAGGTCGAAGTTGACTGTGAGAGCCGGCTTTGTGGCAGTGCGGTTCTAGGCGAATCAGTCTGGAACCGTGTGACCGCTACGGTCGCAGGTTCGAATCCTGCCTCGGGCACGGATGTGCGTGATGTCCTTAGGTTAGTTAGGTTTAAGTAGGGGACTGATGACCTCAGAAGTTAAGTCCCATAGTGCTCAGAGCCAATTGAACCAGTTGACCGTGAGAGTGTAGTTACCTGGTCACCAATAACAGGTGTAGGCGAAACCAAGTTAATGTTTGTATGTTTTTACCGACCACCCTATTCTGCTGGGACAGTTCTAGAGTCATTCAAAGCAAGTCTAGGGTTAATAGTGCATAAATAGTCAGATCATGCAATACAATCCATTATTGACCGTTCTGGTGTGTCAGTTGAACTTAGACAAACTAAAGCCGAAGTTTTAAATTTCACGTTTAACATATCGTTCGCACAGGAGAATCGTACATACATACATACCGTTATTTGACCATAGGACAGACACACACATGGACGACAGAGTAATAAGCATCACTAACGTAGAGAAACAACTGAAATATTTGTAAGCAAATAAATAATCATGTCCGGCTGGACTCCCAATTCGGTTTTCCAAGGAGTGCTTTACGGCATTGACCCCTCAACTAGCGTGCATTTTTCTTGAATATGTCGCCCAGCACAAAGTCGCAAGTGACTGGAAGAAGAGCAGGTGACTCCGGTATATAAGAATGATAAAAGAACGGATCCACAAAATTACAGACCAATATCCCTAATATCGATTTGCTGAAGAATCCTTGAGCTTATTCTCACTTAGAATATAAAATACTTTCTTGAGACTGAGAAGCTGATGTTCAGGAATCAGCATAGTTTTAGGAAGCATCACTCGTGCCAAAATCAGCTTGCTCTTTTTTCACATGATATACTGCGAATTATGGATGAAGGTAACAGGCAGAGTCCATATCTGTAGATTTCCGGAAAGTATTTGACACGGTGCCCCATTGCAGGCTGTTAACGAAGGTACGAGCATATGGAATAAGATCACACATACATGCCTCGAAGACTTATTGCGTAGTAGAACGCAGTATGTAGTCCTCGACGGCGAATGTTCATCAGAGACAAGGGTATCGTCAGGAGTTCAATAGAGAGTGTGATAGGTCTGCTATTATCGTCTATATACATAACTCATTTGGCGGACAGGGTGACAGCAATCTGCGGCTGTTAGATGATGATGTGGTTTGCCGTAAGGCGGCGAAGTTGAGTGACTATAATAAGATACAAGACAACTTATACAAAATTTGCATTTGGCATGATGAATGGTAGCTTGCTCTAAATGCGGAAAAATGTAAGTTAATGTGGATAAGCAGGAAGAACAAATCTATATTGTTCACTTGTAATATTACTAGTGTCCTGCTTGACAGTGTCAAGTTGTTTAAATATCTTGGCGTAACGTTACAAAGCGATATAAAATGGAACGAGCGTGTGAAAACTATGGTATGGAGGGCGAATAGTCTATCTCGGTTTATTGGGAGACTTTTAGGAAAGAGTGGTTCGTTTGAAAAGAGACCGCATGTAGGACGCTGGTGCGACCTATTCTTGAGTACTGCTCGAGTGTTTGGGATCCGTACCAGGTCGGATTGAAGGAAGACATCGAAGCAAATCAGACGAGGGCTGCTAGATTTGTTAAAGGTAGGTACTGCACGAACAACAAGGAGATCCTTCGGGAACTCAAATGGAAATCCCTGTAGGGGAGGCGACGCTCTACTCGAGAAACACTGCTGAGAAAATTTAGAGAACCTGCATTTGAAGCTCACTGCCAAAAGACTCTACTCAGGCTAACATACATTTCACATAAGGACCACGAAGATAAGATGCGAGACATTAGGGTACATACGGAGGCATACAAACAATCGTTTTCCCATCGGGCTTTTTGTTAGTCAAACAAGAAATGCCACACACCGTACTGTAGCTTGCACAATATCTATGTTGATATAGATGTAGATGTAAATTTCGTTATAGCTATTTTTCTCAGATAAGGATACCCGCAGTGATATCTACTGTGACCTACAAACACTCGACAAAGTAGCAACCTTACCTCCCCTAATTGTCACAAAATCATTGTGCCATAGAGTTTTCCTTTCGTCGAGCACGTTTTGTAAAGTATTACATCATCGTTGGGTGTTCTGTAATGCCACCATCTTGGAGCTACATTACAGGCTACAGCCAATGCGTCACTCATAACTCGTCTCTCCATACAGTTCATTTGAGTTTCATGTCAGATCTGTAGCTTATATTCTTTGATTTCGGTCGGGTTACATCGCAGTTAATTACCCCAAATTGAGGTTTCAGTGTTTCGGCACATGGACGTCAAGAGTGACTGCTGTCTCGTTGTGACAGGAGACTGCTTTGCAACGTTCGAGACCTATTCACACAATCGAATTTTAAAAATGCAGATGTGGTCAGGGGAAACTGTAACCTGCAGAAGACTGTAATCTGCCAGATAAACTATTTGGTAACAACGTTCCAGCTATCGTTTGAAGTTATTTCTCGCTTTGTTCTATCAGTTTATTCATTTGCTAGTTTGCTTTACTTAGCACTAAATATGTGCACTTGCTGCAAGTTAAGTGCGAATGCTTATGGTCTGATGACTGATGCTGCTTACGTTGGTAGAAATTGTGGTGTCACCGCCAGACAGCACACTTGCTAGGTGGTAGCCTTTAAATCGGCCGCGGTCCGGTAGTATACGTCGGACCCGAGTGTCGCCACTATCAGTGATTGCAGACCGAGCGCCGCCACACGGTAGGTCTACAGAGACTTCCTAGCACTCGCCCAGTTGTACAGACGACTTTGCTAGCGATGGATCACTGCCTACTTACGTTCTCATTTGTCGAGACGATAGTTTAGCATAGCCTTCACCTACGTCATTTGCTACGACCTAGCAAGGCGCCATTATCAGTTACTACTGATATTGTGAATCATGTACCGTCAAGACCGACGTTCATCATTAATTGATTAAAGTTAAGTATTCCACCAGCTACGTCCGTTTTTCTAAATTCTAATTTCCTTGTCCTGTTCCAGACCTCACGCCAGCCTGCGTGAGCTAAAACGCGTGCCTTCCGGCCTCCTTTAGTTAACCGGTGTTGGCTCTCTTGCCAACCACAACAGAAATCGTTTGACGTATGGTTACAAGGAAGACATAAAAGCTAACAGCATGTTTACATAGAAGGGGCTACATTTGTACGACAGGAATGTCTTAAAGACGCGAAGGATATTACAACTCTCTGTGGGTCGTCTGCACGCAGAAACCGACGAACTGTCACATTGTCTGTGGTCTACAATCGTATTGCCTACATAAACTGTGTGAAAATTCGAAACACACTTTTTTATAATCGGTCTGATGCACTATGTTTCGGTACAATTCTTAAATATCAGAATTGTGTCTTTCACGTGTCCATTACACATGTACTCAGAATGTGTGCGTATATGCGTGCGTGCGGGTGCGTGCAAGCGTGGCGTGCGTGAGCGAATCAGTGAGCGCGCGCACGCGTGTGTGTGTGTGTGTGTGTGTGTGTGTGTGTGTGTGTGTGTGTGTCTGTCGTCAGTATCTATGTGGAGCCCTACTGCGTACATCAGTGCTTATATCGGTCACCAGGAATCTGCCCATACGCATGAAATTGCACATCTCTACATTGTTTCATCGGAAATCCGGTCAAAATTTATTGCAGACGTAATCTGTGGAATTTCATTAGCGAACAAAAACACAGGAATTCCGCATCGAAAGATTCACGAAACTGAAAAAATGAAATAAATAACGGAATTTATTTTGGGAAGATTTTATCATATTGAATGAATAGACTGATGCGTAACTGAGTGACTTCTCCCAGCCTCTTTCACGAAATTATGATTTTGCATGCTGCACACAGATTGTGACCGCGTATTTTTCTTTACACTCTGATTCTGCGATATTTTATTCCGAAGTCATTCATAAAGCTTGCTGTAACTGTATAATACATGAACTTTCCTTTAAGGTAAGCATAACCTTGAAACGATTCTTTGCTAATTTCGCTGGATGTTTGATACAAATATTTTCGTTTGACATTATCTGACGGCATTGTTACACTAAAAGTAAAATAAAGAGTCTGTAATTCACTAATCGATCCATTCAGACCGCAAATCGTCTTTACTGTATAAGGCACTGTTGGTGGCGCTGGGCAGGGAGGGCGGTGGGAGCTAGCACGAGTTTTCAATGCGGTTCTCGACTGTCCTGTGTCACAATATAACGCTCTTCCCAGAATCGTATTGCGCGAGCGAAATACTACCATGACACCCACTCAAAGAGCTACCGATTACCTAAAGTTGTTGAATACAAATGGTTCAAATGGCTCTGAGCACTATGGGACTTAACATCTAAGGCCATCAGTCCCCTAGAACTTAGAACTACTTAAACCTAACTAACCTAAGGACATCACAAACATCCATGCCCGGGGCAGGATATCAACCTGCGACCGTAGCGGTCGCGCGGTTCCAGAGGGAGCGCCTAGAACCGCTCGGCCACTCCAGCCGGCTGTTGAATACAAAATTGTTCTAACGCTAATCGATTGGCTCCTCTAAACAGATCCAGTTTTCTGGTTTAAAGTTTCACATCACCTCTTACAAGTTAGTTTGGTAATCGAACTAAGCGAATAAAATGTAACTGATTTGAAAAAATATATATGGTGGAAAATTGATAATTCTGTGTCTTCTCTGCGCTCACAATATAAAACTGGTGGCTTTTATGAATTGTCTGAGTCTATCAGGTATTGTGATGGGTGCACATAGTGTGGAATCACTGTGAGAGCCTCATTAAAACTAAGTGTAGTTTTTTTGCTGTGCATGTTATCGGCAGGACTTGCTACTAAACAGGTGTACTGAACTGTTAGCCGTGTACATTTCACAGTCTAGTGGTTGGGTTTTGGAATCTTTCTTACGGCAGTCAGATTTCTGCACGAGTTTAATTATTTACTCTGGAGTAGTGAAAAGTTTAAACCTGTCTATCAGGTCAAAGCGCGGCTGTCAACTCATATTTAAGCTGATTCCAAATGTCTAGAAGTGCCGAGAATTAATCCAGCTCCGCGAACAAACATTTCTGGTCAAATCCGTGGAGCTGTACGTCACGTAATTTGTGTCGTACGCAGGAGGTTGTCAAGAACGCATGGATTCTGGCAGTGACCCTAAGTGTGATATCGTGTAACGCTACAGAAGCTCCCAAGGTAGAACGAAAGAAGCGATTCACCTTCTGCTGCAGTTCAGAGGCATAGAATAAACTGCACAGATCTCAAGAGCGCGGATATTTAATATCCTGCAGCTGTAGCTGAGAATATGGACGGCGTTTGCAGGAAAGGTACCACGACTGCTCAAAATTGACTTTTGGAAGAGTCTGACCGATTCGTAGCAGCGATACAGCCAGCTTATCAGCAGGCTGAACCAGATGTGGATGCCTTCAGTAAAACTAGGGTTTCATCGCAGCTAAAACAAAGGTTAGTTATATGCAATAGATGTGGCGATTTTGCAAAGCGTACTAGAATACTTAAGAAAAATGGGAGTTTTATAATACAGACAGAATGAGGAACATCAAGGTTAAGGCATTGTATAGCGTTTCATAAGAATCTATTAGTATTTTTTCTTGTTCGTCTTGTGCTGGGCCGCGCGGGATTAGCCGAGCGGTCTTAGGCGCTGCAGTCATGGACTGTGCGGCTGGCCCCGGCGGAGGTTCGAGTCCTCCCTCGGGCATGGGTGTGTGTGTTTGTCCTTAGGATAATTTAGGTTAAGTAGTGTGTAAGCTGAGGGACTGATGACCTTAGCAGTTAAGTCCCATAAGATTTCACACATATTTGAACATTTTTTTCTTTGCTGGTAATATTAATTTTGCCAAATATAATTATGCACTCAGCCATTAAATCGATAGTTTTTATAAATCTGGAGAAAGAGATACAAGTTACACTATCTTTGTGATGTCATATCTGTCTTCTGTCTGTCTTCTTCTTCTGGCATCGTCTATTAAAGCCTATGTATCATTGTATACAGTTAAACAGCGTGACAATTATTGAACCCTATGGAATAAAATCGTCATAGCTTCTGAACGGTTTGCCTTAAGACGTTCCAACTGCATGGTTTGCAGCGGAACATGATGGGAATTAGTATGCGCATGCATGGTTTGGTTTAGCGACGAAGCCCACTTTCATTTGGATGGGTTTGTTGGCCAACAAAGTCGACGCATCTGGGGGAATGACAATCCGCATTTCGCGATCTAGAAGTCTTTCACCCTCAACGAATGACTGCGTGGTGGGCAATGTCCAGTCACGGAATAACTAGTGTGATATTCCTTGATGGCACGGTGACTTGCGAATGGTACGTGAAGGTTTTGGAAGATGACTTAATCCCCATTATCCGAAGTGATCCTAATTTCGACAAGATGTGGTTCATGCAAGACGGAGCTCGACCCTATCGAAGCAGGAGAATTTTATGTTATCCGAAGTGATCCTAATTTCGACAAAATGTGCTTCATGCAAGACTGAGCTCGACCCTATCGAAGCAGGAGAATTTTATGTCCTGGAGGAGCACTTTGGGAATCACATTCTGGCTCTGATGTAGCCAGAGGCTATTAGCACGTGCCTCAATTGGCCGCCATATTCTCCGGATTTGAAAGCTTGCGACTCATTTTGGTTGGGCTATATTAGAGACAAGGTACTCAGAAATAACAGCAAAACCATTACCGAGCTGAAAACAGCCACTGAGGAGGTGATCGACAGCATCGACGTTCCGACACTTCAGCGGGTCACGCAAAATTTCGCTATTCGTCTGCGCCACATCATCGTCAATGGTGGCAGGCACATCGAACATGTCGTAAACTAAATCCGTATCACTGTATTGACGCTTGCATGTTGAATAAAGTGCACACGCCATAATCTGTAACTAATTTACGTTATTTTGTCATATAGATATATATTATATAGTCATATATTAATATCAATGGGGTTACTCTGGGAAGAAGGTAGAGCTGGAAGAGGCTGCAAGTAAGATGGGGCTGGACGTTTTAGCTGTTAGTGACATTAGGGTAAGGGGTGAGAAAGAAGAAGAAGTGGGAGAATACAAGGTCTACCTGTCAGGAATCAAAGCAGGAATAGCACAATGGGGTGTAGGGCTTTACATCAGGAAAGAAATGGAACCCAGCGTAGTTGCAATAAGGTATGTAAACGAACGACTCATGTGGATAGATTTGACAGTGTCTAGCAAGAAAATTAGGATTGTGTCAGTATATTCGCATTGTGAAGGGACAGATCAAGATAAGATGGATAGTTTTTATGAGGCACTCAGTGATGTAGTTGTTAGAGTAAAGGACAAGGACAGTGTTCTGCTCATGGGTGATTTTAACGCCAGGATTGGAAATCGAACAGAAGGGTATGAAAAGGTTATGGGTAAATTTGGAGAGGATATGGAGGCCAACAGGAACGGGAAACAACTCTTGGATTTCTGTGCCAGTATGGGCTTAGTAATCACAAACTCCTTTTTTAAACATAAGAACATTCACCGGTATACTTGGGAAGGCAGTGGAACCAGATCTGTCATTGACTATATAATAGCAGATCAGGAATTCAGGAAGGCTGTGAGGGACACACGTGTATTCAGGGGATTCTTTGATGACACTGATCATTATTTAATCTGCAGTGAAATTGGGATTGTGAGGCCGAAAGTGCAGGAGGTCAGGTCCATATGTAGGAGGATAAGAGTGGAGAAACTTCAGGATAAGGAAATCAGGCACAAGTACATAACAGCGATCTCAGAAAGGTACCAGTTAGTTGAATGTAGTCAATTACAAGGTACAGGGACACAGTACCAGAAGTGGCTAAAGAATGTTTTGGAACAGTAGTGTGTAAAAGTAGGATGAAGCAAACAGCTTGGTGGAATGATACAGTCAAGGCAGCCTGTAAAAGGAAAAAGAAGGCGTATCAAAAATGGCTACATACCAGAACCCAGGTAGACAGAGAAAGTTATGTTGAAGAAAGAAACAAAGCCACACAGATAATTGCAGCATCCAAGAAGAAATCGTGGGAAGACTTTGGAAACAGGTTGGAGACTACGGGTCAAGCTGCTGGAAAACCATTCTGGAGTGTAATTAGCAATCTTCGAAAGGTAGGTAAGAAGGAAACGACAAGTATTTTGGACAGGTCAGGAAAACTGTTGGTGAATCCTGTGGATGCCTTGGGCAGATGGAGGGAATATTTTGAAGAGTTGCTCAATGTAGGTGAAAATGCGATCAGTAATGTTTCAGATTTCGAGGTAGAATGGGATAGGAATGATGATGGAAATAGGATCACATTTGAGGAAGTGGAAAAAATGGTCAATAGATTGCAGTGCAATAAAGCGGCTGGGGTGGATGAAATTAAGTCGGAACTCGTCAAATACAGTGGAATGTCAGGTCTTAAATGGCTACACAGGATAACTGAAATGGCCTGGGAGTCGGGACAGATTCCATCAGACTGGACAAAAGCAGTAATCACACCAATCTTTAAACATGGAAACAGAAAAGATTGTAACAACTACAGAGGTATCTCTTTAATCGGCGTTGTGGGTAAAATCTTCTCAGGTATTGTTGAAAGGAAAGTGCGGGTATTAGTTGAGGACCAACTGGATGAAAATCAGTGTGGTTTTAGGCCTCTTAGAGGTTGTCAGGAGCAGATCTTTAGCTTACGGCAAATAATGGAGAGGTGTTATGAGTGGAATAGGGAATTGTATCTATGCTTTATAGATCTAGAAAAGGCATATGACCGGGTTCCTAGGAGGAAGTTATTGTCTGTTCTACAAGATTATGGAATAGGAGGCAAACTTTTGCAAGCAATTAAAGGTCTTTACATGGATAGTCAGGCAGCAGTTAGAGTTGACGGTAAATTGAGTTCATGGTTCAGAGTAGTTTCAGGGGTAAGACAAGGCTGCAACCTGTCTCCACTGTTGTTCATATTATTTATGGATCATATGTTGAAAACAATAGACTGGCCGGGTGAGATTAAGATATGTGAACACAAAATAAGCAGTCTCACATATGCGGATGACTTAGTTGTGATGGCAGATTCGATTGAAAGTTTGCAAAGTAATATTTCAGAGCTAGATCAGAAATGTAAGGACTATGGTATGAAGATTAGCATCTCCAAAACGAAAGTAATGTCAGTGGGAAAGAAATATAAACGGATTGAGTGCCAAATAGGAGGAACAAAGTTAGAACAGGTGGACGGTTTCAAGTACTTAGGATGCATATTCTCACAGGATGGCAACATAGTGAAAGAACTGGAAGCGAGGTGTAGCAAAGCTAATGCAGTGAGCGCTCAGCTACGATCTACTCTCTTCTCCCATAAGGAAGTCTGTACCAAGACTAAGTTATCTGTGCACCGTTCAATCTTTCGACCAACTTTGTTGTATGGGAGCGAAAGCTGGATGGATTCACGTTACCTTATCAACAAGGTTGAGGTTACGGATATGAAAGTAGCTAGGATGATTGCAGGTACTAGTAGATGGGAACAATGGCAGGAGGGTGTCCACAATGAGGAAATCAAAGAAAAACTGGGAATGAACTCTATAGATGTAGCAGTCAGAGCGAAAAGGCTTAGATGGTGGGGTCATGTTACACGCATGGGAGAAGCAAAGTTACCCAAGAGACTCATGGATTCAGCAGTAGAGGGTAGGAGGAGTCGGGGCAGACCGAGGAGAAGGTAACTGGATTCGGTTAAGAATGATTTTGAAGTAATAGGTTTAACATCAGAAGAGGCACCCATGTTAGCACTGAATAGGGGATCATGGAGGAACTGTATAAGGGGGACTATGCTCCAGACTGAACGCTGAAAGGCATAATCAGTCTTAAATGATGATGATGATGATGATGATGATGTCATATAGTTTAATAATTGTCACCTTTTAAGTGCGAATAACTATTTATTTTTTTCAGGTAAAGACTTCTGTATTATTATTTCTCAACGTTAACGTCTTTAATATGTTTTTAATATGTTACTGGCGGGTTGCCAAGGGGAAATGTAGTTGAGTCGTATTTTATTAGCGTGCATAACAGGCTTGGACGACATATGTTTAGCAACCATTGTGGCCACCTCGCCGGGATAACTATGAATTGTAGTAATTGCTCAGAACTTGCATATCACATGGTTAAAAAAATCCTCTTACCCAGTGCGAATCAAATTAGTGTACTTCAATATTCCAAATTTTCACGGTCCCGAAAATACGAAGCCCAGGCAATAATTTCGAGGAAATTATATTTAGTGTCTCGCAGATTTTTTTCTAATTACGGTGAATTAAACTAGCGAGCGCTCCTAGTACTATTTAAAATTGATCATTAATATGCCGTATATGTAATTTTGTTTCAAAATATGTATATTTCAGGAGTGTTTCTTTCTTTTTCATGTAACCCAACGAGACGTACAAATTAATATCGAAAAGGTCATAAAAATTAAAGGGGAACGAGATTTATTGGAAATCTGCAACGAAATTAAAGAAAGAATATGAAAGAAGGAAATAATACAATTAACAAACTTCTGCCAAGACATTTTTAGCTGGTGCAACACTAAGTAAGATAATACTACACATTTCGCTTAAGTCTGCTTTCTGCAGCTGTAAAATTTGCTTATTAGAGACTGGAAGAGTAGGAAATTTAGTCAGTGGTAAAATTTCCAGTTATTACTTAATTACTGCAGATTTTGTTAAAGAAGGTCACCAGATGGTGTATAATCATCATTATGCGTCTGCGGCTTGTAGTAGGGATTAGCATTTGCCTTGCAAAGAAATATTACACGCTGAGATGACATCAGTCATGGGATAGCTATATGCACATATACAGTATGACATATACAAGATATAAAATTGCAGTACGTTGGCGGAGCTGTAATTTATACTGTGGTGATTCATGTGAAAAAGGGCCCTAGGTGATTATGCCTGCAAGACAGGAATTAATAGATTTTGAACGTGAAATGGTAGCTGGAACTAGAGGCATAGGACATTCTGTTTCGGAAATCGTTAGGGTATTCAATATTCCGAGATGCACAGCGTCAAGAGACTTCCGAGAATACCAAATTTCAGCCGGCCGGAGTGGCCGAGAGGTTCTAGGCGCTACAGTCTGGAACCGCGCGACCGCTACGGTCTCAGGTTCGAATCCTGCCTCGGGCATGGATGTGTGTGATGTCCTTAGGTTAGTTAGGTTTAAGTAGGTCAAGGTTATAAGGGACTGATGACCTCAGAAGTTAAGTCCCATAGTGGTCAGAGCCATTTGAACCATTTTTAACCAAATTTCAGGCCATACCTCTCACCACGGACGGCGCAGTGGCCGACGTTTCACTTAATGGCCGAGAATGTTGGCATTTGACTAGAGTTAGCACTGCTAATAGACAAGCAACACTGCGTGAAGGAAACGCAGAAATCAATGTGGTACGTAAGACAAACGTATTCGTTAGGACGGTGCGGCGAAGTTCGACATAAATGGCCTGTGGCAGCAGACGACCGACGCGGAGCCTTTGCAACAGCACGACATCGCCTGCAGCACCTCTTCTGAGTACATGACCACAATGGCTGAACCCTAGACGACTGGAAAGGCGCAGTCTGATCAGATCAGTCCCGACTTCAATTGGTAAGAGCTGGTTCGAGTGTGGCGCAGACCACACGAAGCCATGGACCCAAATTGTCAACAAAGCACTCTGCAATTTGTTGGCGGCTCCATAATGGTGTGTGCTGTATTTACATGGAATGAACTGGATCCTCTGGTCCAAATGAACCTATCATCGACCTGAAACCTTTACGTTCGTCTACTTGGGGACAATTTCCAGCCATTAAGAGACTTCATGTTCCCAAAAAAGTCACTGGACCACAAATGATAGCGATCATTTGAAGAACGCTCTGGACAAATCAAGCGAATGACTTGGCCATCCACTGAAGATTTAAGGAACATAATACAGGTGACACACTTTTGCAGTTATGGACGGCTTTAGAGGCAGCATATTTCTGCAGGCTACTCCCAAATACTTGTTGAGTCCACGCCACGTCGACTTGCTGAACGACGCCGGGCAAATTTAAATAAACTGATAGCTGCTGCGAGTGAAATTACGTCGCCGGCTATAGACGAGACGAATACTGAAACTGTTAGTGTCACAACACATACTATTACGTCAATTTTACACAAACCAATACTATGACCAATCATTTTACCCCTATGAATCAACAACAGAATAATGTGACTAGTCAGGTTGCACAAATTAGTGAACAGGTAGGAAATCAAGTTCAGCAATTAAAAACCGAGGTTGCTAGTTACGCGACCAAAGTGTTGCTCACCTGTCTAGAAACCATAACTAGCGAGGTTGCAGGCTTCAGTACCACCATTAGAGGTATTCTTGAACAGTAGAGAAACCGACTGAAAACGTTATTACTTTACAACTAGCGCAACGACCTCCGAAATCCATAATTCTGCGGGCAGTAACCCAAGTAGAAAATCTTTCCATTTATCAC
Organism: Schistocerca piceifrons; assembly: GCF_021461385.2. NCBI lineage: Eukaryota > Metazoa > Arthropoda > Insecta > Orthoptera > Acrididae > Schistocerca > Schistocerca piceifrons. Next base: position 434,030,893 of record NC_060142.1, read on the forward strand.
GAAACGAGAATAGATAAATATTTTGGGGAAAGTACGATCAAATTACAGAAAGATCGGAGATCGAATTAAAGAAAACAGTGCAGCAATCTATTGCCAAAGTGTATTCCGAACAGAGCCCTTCTGCACTGGCAGGTATAGATGAATTGGGACTTTTACAAAAAGCTTTTCCTCTGTGGCAAGAAAATGTCCAAACTCACCTCAATGATGAGATAGGCATCCTATTTATCTCTGAAATACTTTAATTATATATCACTGTGTTAGTAATAACGCTATTTTATGTGTAAGTAGGATACATTGGTGGCTATTTGCTGCTCTTCTGTCGGTACGTCCTTGAATTGTGAAGAAAAATTGGTACTGCGACCATTGCAGTTTTAGGATAGATTTATTAAAGGGAACTGGAGTCGAATGACATGTTAGCAGTTAGATACGGTTTGTGCTGACATTTGGAATTTTTGGAGGATATGAAATAAATGTATAAGAATTTTTTTAAATACGTATGAAATAGAGCTAACGCTGCCTTACCTAAAAGAAAGGAGAAGAAGATTAATGTTATCTATGTTAGCTAAAAAATTTAAATGGAATTCTTCTTAGACATCTGAGTGAATGAATAGTGCAGTGGTACACTCTTGCGAAAATAGACATTTACTTGTGATAAGTAATAAAATAACTAAGCGTAACCTAGTCTGAAGCCTTAGTTTTTACTCACAATCTTTGTATGAAAATATTCCATTGATACTCCATAGATTAAAGTAAACTGATGACAGTCACAGTAAAAAAGCTAAGTATTATGGAAACCGTTTAACCTACTAGACGCAATCAGAAGAGTTATTCGGAGATTTTTTCCTAATATATAAGTAACTTCCTCAGGTTAATGAATGGAAGCAGTAAAAGCAATGATAAGGAAATTTCACCATAAACTATATGCATTAATAAAGTAATTGAAAATATTAATATATTTTTGTCCTTGAAGTCACTGAGTATGAGACGTACATCTCTGAGTATGAGACGTACATTTCCCAGAAGAATAAAACAACGTAATGCTTGATGTTCCGTAAAATTTGTGTTTGAAAATGTGCATCGACATACATTTTATAGCGATTTGAAATTTTAGTTTCCATTGTTTCTATAACGTACCTCTTTTCGTAAACTAATCATGCAATAAAACTGGAATTTCACAGTTTAAATCTGCATAAAAGGCTAATAAAACGTGTGGACAGATTTTTGTTTAAGGTAACAGTTGCTTTGAAATTAATTTTGTAGTTTTGTCTTACCCAGGACTGCTCTATTTTTCTCAAATTGTAAAGGAGAACTTTTCTCAGGCAAAAGATAACAGAAAAGTGCTGCACGGGATTGTTCAGTAAATAATTGTTAAGAACTATGCCAATTTTCATCATGTTAGCTTTTATAGTTCCTGAGAAAAGGTACTTTATAGATCAAATAAGTCAATTTATGGCAATAGCATTTAAAGTTTTGACAATATTGCTGTACCTCTAGTATCCATAATTTTTAGTTTCTTCTTCGTCTTCCTGGAATGATCTCTTCCCTGCCTCCATTGCCAAGCCATATCTTGCATTTTTTTCTTCTGCTGCCTGAGCCTTGTCCAGTGGTGCCTCATCAATACTTCTGAGTATCTTCGTTGATGGAAGCACCTGGATGGAAGCCTAGTCTCTGAAGGCACTTAATCATAACTACATTTCTGGTATTGAACATTAGCTATCTTCACAACGATTGAGAACACATGTGCAGTTTTTGGGCAACGCATTCACATAAGGTGACTATAACTCTCGTTTGTATTTTGTGTTTTTCTATGTACACACTTTTTCAGAGGTTAAGGATTGGCTATGTAACCGAAATTCGGTTTTATAACATCTACAACAGCAGGTGGCAAACGATTTTTGTGGTTGTATGGGTTTCCACTGAGTTCTGCCTGAAGGTAATGTCACAAAGAGAATGTTGAGGAAAGTTTGTGAAAGAATATTGTCCACACGGCTTCTTGCATTGTTCCTACACTATGTAAGTTATCCCTGATAGCTTTTCCATAATATATTTGGAAAATGTGAACTTCCTTGTCTGTTAGTATGTCAACACCTGCCAGTGGCTTTCCATCTTCTAATTTCTTTCCTTTCACTTCTTTCTTCACTCTGAGAAATTTGCTTCCCATTCGGTTTTGAACATTCCCTACACATTCCAGTTTTTCAATTTTAGTTTTTGAGTGAGCCATAGGGACTACTCTCTAAACAGTCTTAAAAGCACTGGAATTTCCGTTACCTAGATACTTCACATACCTAACACCATATTGTTCACTGCCATCACTGTTCTTTCTTGTGTGACACTGAGAGCAGTCTTTGCTCATTATTTGGAAGTCTAATATTTTCCTTGTATTCACACTAATGAAGTGACATATGGCTCCTCTTCATCCAGGTTCCATCATAAGACTCACACGAATCTGTCTTCACTTCACGGTATCCTCCTTCCCCTTCACTGTTAATGTCTACAGCTTCCTCAAAAGTAGCTTACGTGCCCTTATTGCATTCAACTTCAAGAGAACTGAACAATGTTCTGTTGTAATCACAGAATTTAGTCGCTGCTAAGTCATGTTCATCAAGCCACGAAACAAATTTGTTCCTTCTCTGCCTACAACTAAGCATCTCAAGGTGTAACACAATCTCGTATTCGCTTTATACATCTTCCCATGGAGAGCTGAAGTGTTGGACTGATCATCACATTTACAAACTTTACAAAAAATGCGTAAGTTACTTACAATGTCAATATGTCACTGCTATCATACAGTCTAAGGAGCTTTGACTCAGAATTACCACATACACGTGAAAGATTAATCATACGGGCAAGTATTTCTAAGTTATTTTATGTAAACCCACTGAAAAACTGGTGTTCGATACTGTACGCAGCATCATTAGTTACTTCCGTAACTTTCTTCTTCGAAGAACTCAGTGACTTTTTCGAAAATTGTTCTTTACACTAAGGAGCAGCATATGTGACACTGTTATTTAAATTTCCTGTACCTTTTTTAATTGAAATTCGACATTTCCTCACTTTTTTTAATAAGAGTCCACTTTCAAGCAAAACAGGTTGATACATACAAAACTAAAAACTGCAATAAGATTTTAGTACATATTATTAAAAGAAACCACATCGTCAACAAAGTAACAAACAAAGATAATCTTTCTCACAGCCTTCTAGACTCATCTGCATTTTGTTTCGCTTGTGTAAGCGAAAAGTTAACGCGGAAAATTTTCTAGTGTAGAGAAGGTGTGATCACAGTATAGAAAGAGGGGTCGTGCTCCGCGCTGACGCCCAAACGAGCTTTTTTTAAAACCTGTTTCCATCCACAATTCGATTATGAAACTATGCAATGTCATTTTAAAGAATCAAACAAATAAATAATTAAATAATTAATTTCTCATATTAATGTTATTTATGAATTATAATATTATGTTTACTGTGTTACACAGATGCTTCTGTTTCAGATTTTGAATGTGCAGAATGTTGAAATAGGGCAAGGTAATTGCACTATTTCATATTTGTTGTAGTTAGTGAGTAATCTTACACAAAAATAATTATTAAGGCATTATTTTATATGTGAATAAATAAAGGAACGAAGTTATAGCTTTGATTAACAGCTGGGTAATCAATAAATTAATGAATGTTACTGTCTTACTGAGAGTGACTGACGGAAGCACTATATGTATAAAGCTGTGTGCCCGTCTGAGCAGAAATGACACACAAAATATTATCCGTTAAATTAACTGAATCATCTCCGCGCATAGAGAAACAGAGTTGCGCTCAATAATAATTTGTAACGCAATATAGACAGCAAATGAATTCTTAGAAGAATAGTAAATTAAACTACTCGCGACTGAGGCCTAATGCATATAGTGTGTGATGCAGGTAAGTGAAGAAGTAAAGAATAAACTTATTTTATCCATTCTAAGCAGTTATTTGTGGTATGTGCATCTATGATTGTTAGTGCTGAATAAAAGGTGAAACAGTAATCAGCGGTGCTGTGAAGTACTTTTGTCGCCTACTGAATAAATAACGTGTAAAGGAAGGTGCGTTTCACCTACTAGAGCTGATATATTGTGGAGACAGAGGGCAATTCCTGTCACAAAAGGAGTCACCGCGTCATGCAAAGAACTGTGCCAAGTGCTGTAAAATCACCAGTCACACGCATCCAGACTGTTCACTAAATCGACACTATATATTAGCACGAGTCAGTTTGGCACCATTACACGACTCAAACTGTGGCACAGGTGGTGTGGTAGCTTTAAACTCAATTGTTGTCGGTGCACTACCTCTAACACCGGCATCCACGACGTTCTACGCACCAATAAGAAGTGTTTCTAAAGTTGACAAAATGATGCAAAAAATGTGCAGAGATACTGTATACTGTGCCCGTATTTGATTGTTCATAGATTGATTCGTAACTAATAAACAGGATTTACAGACTGCCTACGGTTTTCTGTACCTAAATTGTACTATAGTCAAAACTGTTATCTTCATATTATAATATTATGGCTTCAAATTATACTCTCAAGAACTTCTTACAAACAAATCAAGATGATAATACGAAAGACCATTACAAGACGAAGAGAAAATAAATTAACTGTACAGAAATATAAGGTCTGTATTTCGTGTTTTGCAACAATGTTTGCATGTTTTTTCATATAATCCACCGAATGTGGATGTCATAATTATCTCTATGTAATCCTTGCCTAAATGACCTCGAGATACCCATCCACTACTGCCGAGTAAACTTCCAGGACGGTTTTGGTTTCCATGACGGTTCCAGGGATATCGTCCCATTGCAATGGTTTTCATTTCAATGACGGTTCCAGGAACATCGTGCCATTGCGTCTGCAACCCTACGCACCTCGTCTATCGTCTGCAGTGCAAACATCAGGCGTCCTATCCGGAAGAGGTCTGTAATTAAAATTTTAATGAACAATACGACTAACCCAACTTTATCCATAGTTTTTAATGAAAAGACTATAATCAAAATCAAACCATTTGGGAGTTGGTGCTAAGCGTTAAATAATCAGAACTAAGTGTAGTATGCAGCGATTCTTTGTGATAATCACCAAACTACTGTGACTTTGTGAATCTTAAGAATACCGAACGTAACCATTCAATACAATATAAAATAATCTTACCTTTTATCTATGTGCACCTGAACAACGTATGCATTTGATAACGAAAATAGTGAACAACTTTATTTCTGCCCACGAATAAGCATTCATTTGAAATTTTGGTCTAATGCAGATGCTAAATACTTATCATTTAAGGACCTCTGGAATTAGTGAAAGAATTTTAAGATTGATTTCGTCAAGTAAATACTTCCTTGCCTCAGTCAAAGATGGGTGTATAAAGACATGTCAGTATTTTTCTTGTGCTAGTAAAATTACTTTCACCATGTAAGTAGGCTGTTTAGGCTTTTATGTTGGTGACGCCACGTAGCGCTCTGTATGGAAATCACTGGCCGTGCTGTGTGCAGTCTGTGGCTGGTTAGCATTGTTGTAATATTCGCTATTGTAGTGTTGGGCAGTTGGATGTGAACAGCGCATAGTGTTGCGCAGTAGGAGGTGAGCCGCCAGTAGTGGTGGATGTGGGGAGAGAGATGGCGGAGTTTTGAGAGCGGATGATCTGGACGTGTGTCCATCAGAAAGAGTACAATCAAAATCTTTCATTTGCTAAGTATGCCTATCAGTAGTTAGTGCCTTCAGTAGTTTGAATCTTTTATTTAGATGGCAGTAGTGGCGCTCGCTGTATTGCAGTAGTTCGAGTAACGAAGATTTTTGTGAGGTAAGTGATTTGTGTAAGGTATAAGTTAATGTTAGTCAGGGCCATTCTTTTGTAGGGATTATTAAAAGTCAGATTGCGTTGCGCTAAAAATATTGTGTGTCAGTTTAGTGTTGATCAGAATAGGTAAAGAGCCATATTTCTGAGTATGTTCAGTTTTGCTCAGCTGTTTGAAAATCAAATAATGTAAGAGGTTTATCAGCACAGTCATTCATAAATTTTTCAAAGCGGACATTTCAACCAAATATGATTCTGCCTTGATTCATTAAATTCATAGTGTTTCAAAGTCTGGAGCCAGAGATATAAATTACATTATCGTTGTGATATGATCTATATTTTTTGCCTTACTTTCTTCTTCTGGCACTTCCTTCGTTACCATTCTCCCTCCTGGCTTTGGTGTGTTACTGTGCTTGTATAAACACATATAAGTGGGAATAATTATTTCTTTCTTTCTTTCGAGTAATGAATTTTGTATTATTGCTTCTTAACATTAACCTCTTTGATATGCAACTGACTAGTTCCGAAGCGGAAACATGAGAATCTTATTGCCTGAGCGCAAATAACCGGTTTGGGCGATCTTTGTTTAGCCAAATTGCGACCATCTCTCCGAGTTAATTAGGAATTGCACTGGTTGTCCAGAACCTGCATATGATTTGCTTAAACATACCGAAAATACGCAACTCAGCCAGTTACTTCGAAAGAATAACGTGTTGTGTCTTAAGAATTTTAAATCTGTAGCTTTTTCAGCAATTTAACTTGCGCTGTTCTAATTACTGTGCGTTAACGCCTATTCGACTACAAAACGAAATGAATAAATCAACTGAATTTTCTCATTGTGTGGAATATGAAAGGGCGATCTGTTTTAACTGTTGAGAACTATTTAAAAACCAAGACTGCACAATTTTTTTTATTCAAGTCGAACGATTTCAACAGTCTTAGATGTCATCTTCAAGTCTTAAACATTTTTTGTAGCAAAACATGTTGCTGTACATGAGGTCAGCGTAAAATAAACATGTTTTACTAGAAAAAGTATTTAAGTCCTGAAGATCGCAGCTAAGGCTGTTGAAACCGGTTGTCTTGAATAAAAAATATATTGTGCGATCATGGCTTTTGAATGGTTTTTTAACGAATGAATCAGTTAGACAGAACAACTCATACGAAGATAAAGAATATACAATACTTTCCCAAAACAGAGGTTATAATTTATTATAAATGTCAAAGAAAATAGTTTTACACATATGCATCGCTATCACATAGTAAATTTTCAGATTTTGCATCGCGAGTGCAACGTTTTCTCTCTCCGAACTTCTCGCTCTGCAAAACTATTTTCCGGTGCCTGTTTTGATTCCAGTGCTTAGGTTCCGATAAGATTTTTGCACTAGTGGGTAAGGAGATTTCATTCTCTATCTTCGTAACACATTTTTAAACGTCGCTGATATTCTGGATTCTACGTTACGAAAATGCCAGTTTTCATCAGCTAATAGTTCTTTTATATCACTACTGGATGATTCCACTGGGCTCCTATATATCTTCGCATTTGTAGAATCTGTGAACAAGAGTCGTATTAAATCTTGGGCGACATGTGTAGTGGATTTTTCTTATCAGTTGAGGTACTAATAAAGGCTAAGTGTAAAGCCATGGCAGAATACACCATTGCCCCTAGTTTCGTTGCTAGTTATCGGAAGTACAAATCGGGACACAAGCTCCACTTAATGGTTGTGTTTGTAATATTGGAGAGAGACTTTGACACATCATTAGGTCACGTTTCTTCGCTACCTGATAATCTGAAATACATATTCCGCATTCACACTTTGGGTATTAATACTTAGCTTTGTTTGAAAGGTTAGTTATTTAAGGGTCTCATAATTCTTGTTTCTTCCACTTTAAGAGCTGCTCTAAGTTCAGGTTATTCCGAGTCCGCGTTCGGAACATTCCCGAATGCATGGAAGTAATCTGTCACACTTCGTTATTACACTATGAACAAATCAGAGTCACAACAAATCTCACTAACAACTTACCTATTCTCGGCTAAAGTCTAATATAACTGGTGAATACAGCAACAAATTTATCATATCTGCAGTCCGTATCCAAAAAATCGCTTATCCTGGGCCGAATGCCGTTTGTTCACATGGAGTACTACATGTCTTTACACGCTGCCAACCATTACATTTCAACATAAGCCGATGAATCTGACAGAGTTATGTTACGATATCGCTCTGTGTCATTATTTTTCCATGTGCAACTATCTGCTACACAAATCTTTAGTTGTACAGTAAAACGCTAGACTTTTATGTAGAGATGAGCCCTAGAAGCAAGATTTCAGAACTATTTTCTTCAAGACAGTCGCAATAATTTATCGCGTTAGAGCCCTTTTCATGACATAATTACTTTTCTCATATGGTACTGAATTATGATGCGTAATTGATGCTCTTAATTGAATTAAACATTACTCGGTTGTGACGAGTGATCTCGATCCCTCGATGGTGGAATTCGTTTTCAAGTGATATTTGTTCAACATTTAGTAGGTTGCACTTCCGAATCTTCTAGCACTGTTTCGTTTATTTTGTAGCCTGCCGTTGGGTATCCCTTACTCCCAGATTTTTTGCCGTACTTTCTATTTCATATAAAAAAATTTTTGGAGGTGCCTAATTTTATCTTCCATGAAGGAGTATTGAGATAACGATAGTTTTACAACTTTCCCTCTAGTTTCTTGTCTGGTCGTGTTTCTTAACACTTTCCGATTGGCTCCACATACATGTAAAATTCAGCCAGTTTAGCATCTGGATGTACAGAATTGTTTCGTTATGGTTGAAGATAAAATCGACTGAAGGTTGATATTTGTTCGGTACCGGCATTATCAACGATGATAAATTTACTTTGGTTCAAACATGATTTTGCTACAGAAAATCATCACTTACTCCTAATTTCAGAGAAATTGAGTTTCTATTACTTATAGGTATTTTTGTACAAGAATGAACTAGTAAAGTTATCCAATTACGGTATTAAGTAACGGAGACTGAACTTACTGCAAAAATACATTCCTCTACCTATAATAAAATCAGCGAATCTAAATCTGCAGCCGTGGCCATTATTTTATTTATTAATTTCTAATCTTGATGGGACTCACTGGATTACAGTGCCTGAGAAGAAGAGTGAAGCACCTGGAAGACATGGTCTGATATCAGTGAAACTTACGTACACACCATCGGTGCGTATGTAAATGATTCGAGTTAAAAGTCTCTGTGACAGGTACAACGGCTAACAGAATACATGTATGCCGTTCGTATTTAGTTTTGTAACCAAGCCTAGTAGGGTATATAAGGGGCGTAGACGGGAAGCAAGCACTGTCTCAGCATATCTACAGAGATGAACTATTTGTTAATGTCTCCCACCATTCGGCCAAAGTCAATCCAGCAGCACCTTATGCGTGTCTGTGCAGCACGGAAAAAGAACTGTTAATTATACAAAGTAAAATTAAATCTTTAAAAAATGTTCAAAGACATGTAAGGATTGTGTAAAATACGTCAGTGTTAAATTTTTGAGTTTGACCATGATCTACTGATTAGATTACAAAAAAATTCACTTCTTTCCAAATTTCAAAAGCGATTAATATTATTGATAGTAAATTTTATTTCTGGAGTTAGGTTCTTTTGTGGCGGCGTTCGTAGCGGCAAACAATTCGCTGTAGAAACGGCTTACGAAGTCACCGCCACACTTTTAATAGCGGGCCGACCGGTCCGCTGGAACAGTGAACAGAAAGATGAAAACCCAAACACTCTGATTAAATAAAAGTCGGTACTTATCTTTATTAACGAAGATACAGAAACACAGTAGTGAACTCCGTGTCTACAGAAATCTGTCTAGTTCGAGTCGGAGCGGCTAGGTCAGCGTCGGCTGACGACAAACAACAACTCTGCTGCGATGAACACACAACTGACTAGCAAGTACACAATTCGGTGGCGAGTATACAACTGAGCGGCGAATACAGAACTGTCCTAGCGCTCGCGACTCCAGCGCTTAAGAAGCCAGAAGCCAGCGGTGGCGCGCGCAGACTTGCGGCGATTTTCTGTCTCGCTGGCGCTGCTTATGCGGACGACGTCCGGACTTTGATGCTGCCAACCTTTTGGCAGCGGGCTCGGGTGGCATTACTGGCTAGGATATAACAGGTTCAATTCCCTATAAAAACATTCTGAAATTATTTCTGTTTAGTTAGCTCCTGTAATGTGTTTTCTATTTAGTAAGAGCGAGTATTTGAACTAAAATTGATAAAAACTTGTTCAATTAGCTAACCTTTACATTAGTGGTAATATGACAGCACTACATTCAAGTTGTACTAAACTTCAAGATGATATTGTAAATTGGCATAGGTGCAGACGGGAGAAAAGAGACAGTTCGGAGGGACACAATCAACCCTTCGATCTCGCTACAGAAATTCTGTAAGTGAGAGATTAAGAGTTTTCGGTCGGATATTTTTATAGAATCTAAACAGAGTGCAGTTTTGCTTAGAGACAAATTTCGGAAGTTATTGGTCTTCAACTAACACCAATATAAGCTATTTCGGAGTCAAAAATGGTGTTATATGGCCACTACTGCTGATGCGGGAGTCCTTCTAGCTGCGTGTATTCCGTTTGCCATAAGCACCGAGAGTGTGTAAGAATCAACGTAGTGGCATTAAAAAAAGTTCATTCGATCGCCGTCTGTCACACGCGATGTGACTCCCTACTCTTCAGAATGTGCCGTAATTCTAACAACGTCTGTGCGCGATAACCGTCAGATGGCGTTAAAGACGACTGGCTTGTGAACTCTCCGATCGAATTAGTTATTGCGCAGATTCTGTACTGATGTGTAAAAGTCAGCTTGTGAGTATCAATAATTTTCTATTTAGCTTGTGTTTGGATTTCGGAGTTTTTAATTTTGTGTGCCCCCTTAGCTGTAGAAAACAACATAGCAAGTGGATAGCTTATTCACCACTTTTAAGGAGATCAATTAACTCTACTTAATTAACAGAGAGATCAATAATTAGTAATATTTGCCACTTGAAGTAGAAGTCGTCTCTGAACTGTATTGAATGCTGATTAACATAGGAAAAGTTTAATAAATTCCATAAATATTAATTCGTGCGCGTGAACTTTACTTGAAAATACTTATTTGTTAAACTACAGTAGACATTCATGTATCGTTGTAGTTCCTGACACTGGATTACACATAGGGTCTTAGAACATTTTACTTCAGTTTCGGTGAGCTGAGATGTGGACTTACGGACTGGATGTTATGGGAAACATGTTCTGCGTCGCCTTCCAGCTGTGGGCACGTATATTTTTCAGGGGCTTGTAAATGGCAGTGGCACTTAAAAATCGAACAAGTGATCCAAACAAAAGTAAACAACCAAACACAACTACAAATACAAACCTTGCGCCCCACAGCACGAACAACGCCAGACGTTTCGTGATCTCTGCGAAGGATTTGGAGTACACGTGTGGGGCAGCGTTATTAGCACCTGACAGACTTCGAAGGGGCCACACTGTAGATCTCCATTTAGCTGGTTGCTCGATTCATGCAATCTCCAGATCTGTGGCAGTGACCCAATGTTCAACTGCACGTGAACGTGAGGGCAGGTATACTCGTCGTCGAAGTTTCGGTAGACCATATCTGACCACCACTGCAAAGCAACGCTGTAGTGTGCACCAAGAACATCGTAAGCCCATCAAAAGTGCGCCTGCAGTCGAAAATAACATAACACACCCTCTGAACCCGTGAAGTGTCATTTCGTTTCCTCCTTCCTTTCTGGGTGCTTCACTTTTTTTGTCAGACAGTGTATTTTCGTAGAGCTCGACGTTACGAGTGCAGACCTTAATCATGATGAGCCTAGATTTCTTACAGTCCAACTCAAATAAACTCATCAGAAGTTTTGGTCTTACGTTAAATAAGTAGCTCTGTGGCCCTAATGGCCTTTAATGGATGGCAGAGAGAGGTTCAGAATAACGAACTCGATTTTTTACCAGAAATGTTTGCCTCCTTTAAATCGACTCACGAACGTCAAAATGACAGATATCGAAGTGACCACGGGATACAAATTCAGCTGTGGAAAGACATATTGGGGTACCCGTACGATACTACGTAGGCTATGCGAAAGAATGTCGTCCACTTTTAGCAGCAATGTACAATAAATTCACGGTAGGAACAAGCTCTTGTGGTGATTTCGCAAAAGCTTAGGTCGCACTAGTTTCATGAAGGGGCATCGAACACAAGCTGTGAACTTCTGATTTGCATTTCTAACATCAGTATTGTAGAACACGGGAACATTTTCTATGCTTTCGTATTAAGACACAGATATTGATATTTTCCTCCACAGAAATCAATACGGATAAAAAAAAAGAATAAAATCCACCTTTCTCTATTCGCCCATAAGATCCAAAATGCAGTAGATACCAGCACTAAGGTCGACGCCATGTTCTATGATTCTCAGAAAGCGTTGCATAAGTCTGGTCCCTTTAATCCCACAAACCAAAACCAAAGCGTTGCATACAGTTTCACACTTCCGAGTCACGCCCGCATTAGCTGCGGACTAAACTTCATTCACAATGAATTATGGGATGGCTCCTTTCTGAAGTCACAAGAACTGACAAGGATCGGAAACCTCCTGTTGCTTTGGGTTTCTGAGTTTAACTGAGAGGATTGTTTTCATACTAGCATCTATTCTGGATTTTAAGCAGCTATTGTTTAAACAGCTAATTTATTTGAAGCATCTACTTTACTGTGAGAGGTTCCTCACAGTGACTTTACCATTGCGTCTCGCTGACTTACAAGAGTTGGACAAAAATATCGATACACCACGATAAATGCATCTAGAACACAAATACAAATACTAGAAAAGCTTGAAGGTTACGCTATTGTATTTGACCACGAAACGGACTGTTTCAACGTCCTCAACACATTGTAAGTGTCGGTCGTTCTATGTAGTGGCGAGTACATTATGTAGAAGGGAAGCGAATTCTAAAGTGGGCAGACTGTTAGTGCTCGTGTGGTAGATGCTTCTGTAACCAAGAGAAAAGACGTGTTTGCTGTTTCAAGACGCATCGAAACAAGCCTTATACTGTATAAAGGGGAAACGGAGAAACAAAAATTCGCAAATTCATAAGGCAGACGAAAGTAAGTGTTGAATGATGGCATCAATCATTGCTGAAGAGGATTGTGACTAAATATGAGGACTATATCTACAACAGTCACTGAAGAACTGAATCCTGCACTCGCTAATCCTCCCAGCATCAAAACACAGGATATTAGCTCCATACCCATGGAGTTGCAGGTGAGCTGAAATTCTAAAACTACTTATCAGTGACGCAAATTACCACAACAAAAGAAAATGACGTCGAAGCCATAAAACCTGAACTGTGGAGCAATGGAAAAAAGTAATTTGAACCGTTAACTCTTGTTTCACTTTTTCCAACTTCCGGCCGAGTTCACGTCCGATGAGTGAAACATGGCGAGGTTTGGTGATTTCGATAGTCATATCGTGGTACTTCACAGGTCTCATGATTACTTTGCCATGTTGCAGGGTCACATTATTACCAACGATTATGTGAAAATTTTAGATCAGGTGCAAACCACGAGACAGCATTCATTCCTCAATGGTGATCCTGTGTTCCAAAACGGCTACAGGGCCCCTTTCATCCTGGAACTTGCAAGGTTCGCAGGAGAACTTCTGTGAAGTTAGGATGGTAGAAGACGAGGTACTGGCGGAAGTAAAGCTGTGAGGATGGGTCGTGAGTCGTGCTTGGGTAATTCAGTAGATGGAGCATTTGTCGTGGATGGCAATGCTCCAGAATTCGAGTCTCGGTCCACCACACAGTTTTAACCCACCGGGAAGTCTCTTGACATGCCCTGTCAGCACCGCTCGCATCGTCCTGGGCTGGTTTTCTGATCACGAGGATTAACTGTCGCATCTACCTAGGGCACCACAGACACCAGACCCCAATGTTATTGAGCCTCTCTCGGCCACGAGTTATGGGGAGATGCGTGATTGCTATCAGCCTCCGGTATCGTACCTGAACTTGCCACTGTTTGACATCAAGAATGGTGTAAGACTCCTTTCAAAACCATACAAGATCTATATTTATCCATTTCGAGGCTGCTGCAAACGTTTTTGAATACCAACAGTTTCCCTCTTGTAATGTGCTGTATTTTAGGTGTTTCCATACTTTGCCTAACCCTTGTTAGACACAGTATTGTTTCGTGAGACAGCTGCGTAATAGCAAACTGTTTCGAATACTCTTTGGCAACAGAGACAAGTGCTATTCCATGACTCGTTCTGCTTACTGATGGCAAATGCCTATACCTCACACTGTACCCTTGATTATTCAGATTTGTACCAGATGAGTACCATGCCACTACATTTTATAAGCCTTCACAGAAACATATATATCAGGTCACTAACGGAGGCAAGTACAGACCGATCTTTTCCTCTATTATCTGACACAGATGCAAACCCCGTATTTCTATTATACTTTACTTATTTAAGTCAGTTGCTCATCAAAGTGGAATACAGTCTTCCTTTCAGACTGCACCTTGCCACATGGCTCTCAATGCTCTGACGTCGAGGCTACGCTGGTGAATTCCTAGTCGGCCATTACGCTTCCCAACAACGAACTGATACTGCACTGCGATGGCTGCCGTACTGGCACACATATGTGTGATGGCTCTTTACTTATAGTATGATAACAACTACTAATTTCGTGTTCACAAGCTGTCTTGGTGCGTACGCTCTGCTTTCGCTTAACGCTTCCCTAATTTCTTGAAATTTCCGACCTAAATGTGGCACTGTTACAATATGCATGTTTCATCTGCCAGCCAATCTGCGGTTACCTACAGACACATTATTCCCATGCAGTGATCTCCGTACTGTCGTCATTAGCGCATAACTTTCCTTTTGCGTTTTGACACCAGAAAACTCGCCTGCTTGAGTTACTTTTTGCTGGTCCTTTGTATTATGTTTCACGTGGTATCTCATATTCAACATGAATGAAATCTGAGAGCAGTGACAGCCGCCTGATAAACAAAGTAGGAGTGTACGGACAGAAGAATTCCTAATAGACATTGTATACCCTTCGTAGCAGAAATATATCTTCATAGGTAACAGCAGTTACAGGACGAATCAAATGACAGTTCTGGACCAAATCTTACCTCTGACCTATCACCTTGGCCTACACATTAGCCCTCTTCCCAGTCGCAATTTGGCTGGGTTACATCGCGTGGTTCTAAGAGTGCATGTGTAGGGACTTGGCAGTGTACAGACAACTGGAGTGCGTGGCGTGCCTGTTCCGACCTGCATAGTGCACAGTTACACAACTGTCAACACAAGTGGACGAGACGGCCCCACCTGTCCTTACCATAAGAAGCTCCTTGACTGACTATTTCAATATTATGTCAGTAAAGTACTGAGATGTCATTGGGAGATCTAAATAAGTGTAACATAATTGGCTTAGGAGATATCTGTCCTGCTTTCTAGGAAGGTGGAAGAATTAGCAAAGATCTGAGAAGTGTAACTCGAATGCAATTCCTGGTCAGTGATAGGGAGAGCTAAATGTGTCTAACACTTGGCTTAGAAATTCTCTGATTTCCTATTACCGGTATGGGTGAGTGGCTGAGGAAGGAGTTGAGAGATGTGATTGACTGTTTCATTTTTGTGGCTATAACATACAGTTTTCTGATTGCGAAATCTCAGTATTTTTTTTTTTTTTTTTTTTGTGAAATCTTATGGGACTTAACTGCTAAGGTCATCAGTCCCTAAGCTTACACACTACTTAACCTAAAGTATCCTAAGGACAAACACACACACCCATGCCCGAGGGAGGACTCGAACCTCCGCCGGGACCAGGCGAAATCTCAGTATGTATAACACAACTGGCTTAGAAGCTCTCTGGCTACTTAGAAAATGGGGCATGGCTTATGGAGTTGACAAATATGATTGTACAGCAGTGTCTGGGTGAGCTCAATATGTGTCTTGTCTTAGAAGCTCTCTGATTGGCCTATTTCCCAAAACGTTGGCGTGGTAGGGACATTGCGAAGAAAAGGGGATGATAGGGTAATGGGTAAGGCTTAAGAATGGCGGGAGGGAGAGAGGGGAAGGAAAAAGGTGAGCGTGAGGAGTAAGAGGCCAAAAGGGAGGGATTGGTGTTCAAGTTGAAGGACAAGTTAAAAAGTCAAAGTTAGAATATCAAATGTCAAATTTGGCTCAAAATCGCCATTGCAATCTTTATAGTAGCTTTTTGCATACACCAAAGGTGTTTTCTAGATTCATGACTTTTCACAGTATATATAAATAGTCCATTAGATAATGCTGGAAGGTCCATGATGTTGTACTATACAGAGAGGCCGAAAATACTGTAATGAAATGCAGAATAATGTGCAAAGGATCCACGATTGAGTGGGGTGTACTGGCAGTTGAGATTTACATCTGAGGTGGTATGCATAAATAGACAAAGTATACGTATGGGGTGATTTAAAGTAAAACGACCACACAAAGTAATCTCAGTCAAGGCATGCGCCAGACAGTTATATCGGAAGTGTGGTCTACCCGTTAAGGAGGTAGTATACAAGATTCTCGTTTGACCAACGTTGGAATATTGCTAACCAGTCAGGGATTTGTACCAGACCGAGTATATAGAGGAAATAAAAAAGATCCAAAGAAGAACAGCTGTTTTCCTTAAAGGTCATTTAGTCTGCACGAAAGCGTCACCGAGATGTTAAGCCACCTCTAGTATCAGAGACTTCAGGAAACGTCACGAATTTCTTTACTGCAAAAATTTCGAGAGCTTACGATCCTAGAAGAGCTCACCAATATTTTGGTTCCTCCTACATATATCCGGCGAAGAGATCTAGAAGTTAAAATCTGACAGTTTCAAGTTCACACCGAAGCTCACCAACAGTCGTTATCCCATTCACGACTGAAACAGGACGAATTGACAGTCGTACATAAAGTACCCTCCGCTGAACACCATTACACGACATGCGGAGTAAAGACGTAGACGTACATATGTGAGACAAAGCCACCACCCACATTTCGTAGACTCTCAGTTTATCTGAAACTGATACAGTGACCCAGGGAATGTTGGAGAAGAAGTAAGAAACAAAGTGCAGGGTTCGGAGATTGAATGTGTAGTAGCCAATGCATAAAATCAGCAAAAACCACACGAAACCTTGGGCAATTTGGCGGGAGAACGAGGTCGTACGCTGAGGGCTGGCTTGGCAAATCGTTCTATTCCAACCCAAATGTCGACCTACGCCGAGGAGATCGTACGGCAAGGCAAGGCAAAATGAGCTGCCACGGCCTTTACGCCGCTGGAAAGCGCGCCGCTTAAGGGGGATTTGCTCTTCCCTCCCCTACACCCACATCATCCGCAAATAGAGTGCGCGTTACGGCCCCGCTCCAATCGTGGTATAGAACCAGCTTTCCCCGTCTACAAAAATCTGTATACATTTGTGGCGACATCCCTACTAAGTTAAGATACCAATCGTGCTACGAAGTATATATCTGGCATCCGTGAAGACTATAATCACTATTTATGCCTTTTTTAAAACCTATTTAATTCACTGATGGAAAAAATTGTAGTATCAAGATGAAGTTGCGCGACAGCAACCTAAGTTGGTAGGCGTGCTTCTACATCTGGAACATGATGTCTGTTCAAATTTTGTGTCAGTCACAAAAAGCAGTGCTAGTAACGCCACTATGAGGATGCAAATCAGGTTTGCCTTAAATGCATGGTGTAACAGTCGTGACACCTCACTGACTCTGAACGACGTCAGATAATAGAACTAAGAGAAGCTGGATGTTCCTTCTACTACACTCCTGGAAATTGAAATAAGAACACCGCGAATTCATCGTCCCAGGAAGGGGAAACTTTATTGACACATTCCTGGGGTCAGATACATCACATGATCACACTGACAGAACCACAGGCACATACACACAGGCAACAGAGCATGCACAATGTCGGCACTAGTACAGTGTATATCCACCTTTCGCAGCAATGCAGGCTGCTATTCTCCCATGGAGACGATCGTAGAGATGCTGGATGTAGTCCTGTGGAACGGCTTGCCATGCCATTTCCACCTGGCGCCTCAGTTGGACCAGCGTTCGTGCTGGACGTGCAGACCGCGTGAGACGACGCTTCATCCAGTCCCAAACATGCTCAATGGGGGACAGATCCGGAGATCTTGCTGGCCAGGGTAGTTGACTTACACCTTCTAGAGCACGTTGGGTGGCACGGGATACATGCGGACGTGCATTGTCCTGTTGGAACAGCAAGTTCCCTTGCCGATCTAGGAATGGTAGAACGATAGGTTCGATGACGGTTTGGATGTACCGTGCACTATTCAGTGTCCCCTCGACGATCACCAGTGGCGTACGGCCAGTGTAGGAGATCGCTCCCCACACCATGATGCCGGGTGTTGGCCCTGTGTGCCTCGGTCGTATGCAGTCCTGATTGTGGCGCTCACCTGCACGGCGCCAAACACGCATACGACCATCATTGGCACCAAGGCAGAAGCGACTCTCATCGCTGAAGACGACACGTCTCCATTCGTCCCTCCATTCACGCCTGTCGCGACACCACTGGAGGCGGGCTGCACGATGTTGGGGCGTGAGCGGAAGACGGCCTAACGGTGTGCGGGACCGTATCCCAGCTTCATGGAGACGGTTGCGAATGGTCCTCGCCGATACCCCAGGAGAAACAGTGTCCCTAATTTGCTGGGAAGTGGCGGTGCGGTCCCCTACGGCACTGCGTAGGATCCTACGGTCTTGGCGTGCATCCGTGCGTCGTTGCGGTCCGGTCCCAGGTCGACGGGCACGTGCACCTTCCGCCGACCACTGGCGACAACATCGATGTACTGAGGAGACCTCACGCCCCACGTGTTGAGCAATTCGGCGGTACGTCCACCCGGCCTCCCGCATGCCCACTATACGCCCTCGCTCAAAGTCCGTCAACTGCACATACGGTTCACGTCCACGCTGTCGCGGCATGCTACCAGTGTTAAAGACTGCGATGGAGCTCCGTATGCCACGGCAAACTGGCTGACACTGACGGCGGCGGTGCACAAATGCTGCGCAGCTAGCGCCATTCGACGGCCAACACCGCGGTTCCTGGTGTGTCCGCTGTGCCGTGCGTGTGATCATTGCTTGTACAGCCCTCTCGCAGTGTCCGGAGCAAGTATGGTGGGTCTGACACACCGGTGTCAATGTGTTCTTTTTTCCATTTCCAGGAGTGTATATTTCAGAAAGACGTGGTGGGAATGTAGCCACTGTACTTGATTACTGGTAGCGGTGGTCACGAGAATATGCGATCGCAAGAAGACCAGGCTCCGGATGGCAACGTCGCCCTACCGAGATGGACGACCATCGTTTTTGTCTTATGGCTGTGACACATCGTACGACATCTGCAGCAGCCATTTCAGCAGCATTTGGCACCACTGCGAAACAACGAACTGTTACAAAATCGTTACGGTCCAGACGCCCAGTAACGTACATACCACTGACATCAAATCACTGCAGTTGCGGCGTCAGTAGTGTCAAAGGAGAGCTCATTGGAAAGTAGTGTGAAGGTCTACTGTTTTTTCTGATGAAACCTGGTTCTGCCTCTGTATCACTCATGGCCGTGTGTTTTTTAAGAGAAGGCCAGTCTGCACCCAACCTGTCTGCTTGCTACACACACTAGGCCTACTCCTGCAGTTATGGTAGGGGGTTCGATCTCGCATGACGGCACTAGCACTCTTGTGGTTATCCCACGCACCGTGAATGCAAATTTGTACGTCATTCTGGCGATTGGATCGGTTGTGCTGCCATTCGTGATCAGCATTCAATGCGGTGTTTTCCAACAGGATAACGCTCGTCCACATACCGATGTTGTAATCCCACAAGCTCTCCGTAGTGACGACATGTTGTCTCGCCATGCTCGTAGACAAAGACCTGTCTCCAATCAAATAATCGGACGGCAACTTCAGCGTAATTCACAAACAATATTAACCGTCCCAGCACTGGCAGACCTACAGGCATGGAACTCCTTCCCACAAACACACATCCGGCACATGTATAACTTAATCCACATAAGTATGCATGAGTGCAATGAACATTCTGGTGGTTACACCGATTATTAATGTACAGTATTTCACTTTTACTATGGCTTACCTACTGCTTACATTAAGTTGGGATCTTGTAATGTTGTTGTTGTGGTCTTCAGTCCAGAGACAGTTTTGATGCAGCTCTCCACGCTATTCTATCCTGTGCAAGCCTCTTCATCTCCCAGTACTTACTGCAACCTACATCCTTCTGAATGTGCTTAGTGTATTCCTCTCTTGAACTCCCTCTACGATTTTTACCCTCCACACTGCCCTCCAGTACTAAATTGGTGATCCCCTGATGACTGAGAACCTGTCCTACCAACTGATCCCTTCTTCTAGTCAAGTTGTGCCACAAACTCCTCTCCTCCCCAATTCTATTCAGTACCTCCTCATTGGTTATGTGATTTACCCAACTAATCTTCAGCATAATTCTGTAGCACCACATTTCGAAAACTTCTATTCTCTTCTTGTCTAAAATATTTATCGTCCATGTTTCACTTCCATACATGGCTACACTCCATACAAATACATTCAGAAACAACTTCCTGACACTTAACTCTGTAATCGATGTTAACAAATTTCTCTTCTTCAGAAACGCTTTCCTTGCCATTGCCAGTCTACATTTTATATCCTCTCTACTTCGACCATCATCAGTTATTTTGCTCCCCAAATAGCAAAACTCCTTTACTACTTTAAGTGTCTCATTTCCTAATCTAATTCCCTCAGCATTACCCGATTTCATTCAACTAAATTCTATTACCCACGTTTTGCTTTTGTTGTTGTTCACCTTATATGCTCCTTTCAAGACACTGTCCGTTCCGTTCAGCTGCTCTTTCAAGTCCTTTGCTCTCTCTGACAGAATTACAATGTCATCGGCGAACCTTAAAGTTTTATTTCTTCTCCGTGGATTTTAATTCCTACTCCGAATTTTTCTTTTGTTTCCTTTACTGCTTGCTCAATATACAGATTGAATAACACCGGGGACAGGCTACAACCCTGTCTCACTCCCTTCCCAACCATTGCTTCCCTTTCATGTCCCTTGACTCTTATGACTGCCATCTGGTTTCTGTACAAATTGTAAATACCCTTTTGCTCCCTGTATTTTACCCCTGCCACCTTAAAAATTTGAAACAGAATATTCCAGTCAACATTGTCAAAAGCTTCCTCTAAGAAACCACACAGTAAAAGCTGCATGCCCTCGGGAAAAATTACGGCTGTAGTTTGCCCTTGCTTTCAGCCGTTCGCAGTACCAGCACAGCAACGCCGTTTTGGTTAGTCTTACAAGGCCAGATAAGCCAATCATTCAGACTGCTTCCCCTGAAATTATTGAAAAGGTTGCTGCCTTCTTCAGAAACCATACGTTTGTCTGGCCTCTCAACAGGTACCGCTCCATTGTGGTTGCACCTACGGTACAGCTATCTGTATCGCTGAGGCAAGATCCATTGTTAATTGCAATGCTAATCACTTAAATTTGTTACCTACAATAATGTAGTCTTGATATTTCATTCTTCTACATTAATTACTTTTCGCTGTTGCGACCTTTTTCCATCAGTGTATGTCCACATTCATTGCTACAGCTATAATAAAAACCGTCAGGCTCGTTGTCGATGTTGAGAGCAGTTATTAACTACTTCTTAAAAGGATTTAAATTGTGTTTGGCATGTCAGTTGTTCTGATCTAATGCACTGTTATGTTTTATTGTATTTTACAGGTTGTAGTTCTCATATACACGGTGAACCAAATTTCGGAAATACGTATGCCACGGCGACATTCCTTGTATGTACTCAGTGCGAAAATATCTCTCATAAAACTTCATCCTGTTCACATTTTGGATAAAAACTGCCGTGAAAGAGAGACATTTTGCCTACGCTGCAGTCACATATAGTACACGCGTCTTCATTCAAGAGAGTGAAGTTGTGATGCTCGTGTAGTGCAGTGGTTATAGTTTATAATACTAGAATTCAAGAATTTGATTACGTCACTAGGTGTACTTTTCTAGGTTAAATATTCTGAGCGGGGCGAAAACAAATCCCCATACAAATAAGAAAATGGGTATTTGTTCAAATTTTCATAAGTAAACGCAGAGTGGGGAATGGACCAACCGGGTATCACACTGACCAGCGTGATGCCTAATTGTGATAAAAAATGTTTGAATTGTGTTAAACTTATTGAGGTAGTTGAAAAAAGCTTAATGGCTAATTTGACTGAAAGTTAAACTATTTCATGAAAAGCTGCTACTAGGTACTTAAATAAAGTGCCAATAAGCTCATCTTTTCAAGGCCTACTGTTCAGCGCATGAAAAGGTATATACTGTCAAAATTACTTCTTTCCAATCAAGTATTAAATTCGCGACATTTCTAGTACGGAAGTCGCCGTATAAAGCAACAGAGTTGTCAATAATATCATTCTTTCTGGTCTTAATAGAGTTAAAATTTGGTCAAATTTTTTCTGAAATTATTTGTATATAAGTAGGTAATAAAAGAGAAGAGAGAAACATTTGACGCATCCCTGAATGTTGGTACAAAGAATGTACAGCAAATTACTTGAGTCACATGTTTCCCTGATCCACTTTATTTCTTATTTTTCGAAAAATCGCTTCACAAAACATTCAGCCACATTGTCGTTCACATTTTTTTATCTAATTTTTACCAGCCCAGTACTTCTGTGCAACACAATGTGCATCCACGGCTTTGGTGTAGCTTCTTTTACTAGTTACCAAAACGTCCTGGATCTCGGATTGGAACCTAGTCATGGTTTAAATTTTGAATAAAAACCATCAGAAGTAGAGGCCGAAGACTTCCGGAATAAGGAGTCATCCTCGTTCTGTCAACGGTCTTATCGAAGAGAGTCAAGGAATGGACCGCGTGTCAAAGCAACCTCTTGCCCTTCGTATCGGAGACTGCCCCTACAAGGCGGCAGAATCAGCATTAATCAATATATGAGTATCAATAAGACATCGGTCACCACTGTGTTAAAGACTCAGTGATGTATCCACAGGACATGAGGGCTGTAAGTGAAAATTATCGTGATGTTCTCTCCATTGCAAAACATTCCGGATGATACCCCACTCCGATCTCTGGAAGCGGCTGCCAATAGTGAAATAAAAGCGGGAAAATGATTGAATAACCAATGAAAGGGAAACACGATACGAGTTGCAACATGTAACATCGAAACCCTGAATGTGGTAGGGAATCCAGGAAATGTGAAAATGGAAATGCAATGTTTCAGTCCTGATATAGCAGGCGTTAGTGAATTGAACTGAAAAGAGGTTAAGGATTTGTGGTCAGACGAGTATAGAATAATATCAACTGCGCCAGAAAATGGTAGAAAAGGAGTAGGGTTCATTACGAATAGAAAGGTAGCCTGCAGTGAATTTCAGCTAGTAATGGTGAATGCGCTGTTCAAATATCACAGGAGAGGAGGTATACTCGGAAAAGACGTGAGGGTATGGAGAAAATTCTAACTATATTATATCGTAATCGGACAGAAATTCCGGAATCAGTTATTGGATTGTAGGGCCTACCGAGGAGCAGATATGAATTCGGATGACAGTTTAGTAATGATAAATAATAGACTACAGTTTAACAGAATCTTATGGAAGAATTAATGTGGAAAGAAGTGGAATGCTGAAGTGCTAAGGAATGATGAAAGGTATAGGAAGTTTGCTAAGGACGTTGACAGTGTGATAATAAATACTACAGCGGGCAATTCCTTTAAAGAGGAACGGACATCTCTAAAAAAACAACAGTCAGTGTGGATAGATAAACCTAGGTACAGAAAAGTTAACAGCAAAAAAAGTTTGGGCAACAGAAGAAAAACTTCAAGTGATCAAGAAAATGGAGAAATACAGAATTTTCCCCGAAAGATAGGAATACAGCAAATTAAGTCAGAAGGAAATGAAAGAAATAGGAAGTGCAAGAAGCCAAGGCGAAAAGGCTGCAGACAAAAATGTGAAGAACTGATGCAGCACACAGAAAAGTCAAAATAATCTTCGGTGAAATTACAAGCAGAGGTATCAACATTCAGAGTGCAAGTAGAACTCTACTGATAAATGGAGAAGAGAGAGAGGATAGATGGAAAAAGTACAGTGAAGGTCTCTAAGAGACAAGAGTTTGTAGAATGACGTAACAGAAGAAATGGGAATCGATATGGAGGACATAGATGATGCAATATTGTTAAAAATAAGCAAACGATATAGGTCTTAAGGAATAATCTTGAAATTTCAGATATTGCCTCCAAGGGCCGGCTGATGAACATGATAGAGGAAGTAGAAATCTCCAGTCCCGTGAGAATAAGAACAGATAAGTTACTCAATGATCAAGACGAGCTAAGGGAGAAACAATTCCTACAACTCTTTACTAAATGGATGTAAAGTTGCCTCGTAAGGTAATTTAATAGATATGCTTGTGATTCACATTATACTGATCTTGTTAAAACCCACCGTCCACCATTCGCAACTTTTAATCTTTGACTATAAATGGATAATTTTTATCAATTACTCCTTCCCCTATAACAATTACTTTGCTCTTATTTTTCGCACACTAATTATCTGTCCTGTTTCGTCCTCTGCTACAAAACATAAACGATATGATTTTATGTAAAAGTGTGGTATTTTGGCTAGTACCACTGGAGTCAATAAGACCCCACAAGCAATTTGGAAATCGTATCTGCCTTGTTATCAAAACTATTATTTTCATAATATATGACTTTATCCCTCTGAGTCAGTTCTATCCAATTCTGTTTCATTTTTGTATTTACAACCCATTAAAATTTATTCATGTCTATTGCACTGAGTACCACTGGGGTCTGTATGACCCCAACGTAAATTGTTTGTTTGCTTCTTGAATTCAACAATGTAAATATAATTTTCCTTTTACTGTTTTACCGACTGTTAATGATTTTTGTTTCAGTCGTTGTACCCTTATTAATACCACTGGAGTCAATATGACACCATAAGCACATTGGAAAACCACACTTTTCTACTCTTCAAAGATTTTTTTTTTCAAATTATAACATTTCCTCTTTCTTAGTCAGCTGTAAGTAGTGAAATAAAAATGGTTCAAATGGTTCTGAGCACTATGGAACTTAACATCTGTGGTCATCAGTCCCCTAGAACTTAGAACTACTTAAACCTAACTAACCTAAGGACATCACACACATCCATGCCCGAGGCAGGATTCGAACCTGCGACCGGAGCAGTCGCGCGATTCCGGACTAGCGCCTAGAACCGCTAGACCACCGCGGCCGACTGTAAGTAGTGAAGATTCGTACAGTTTTACATGTACAAAAAATTGAAATTTATTCATTTTTTTCCGCGGAGAATACCAGTGGATTTAATATGACTCAAATCTAAATTTATTTCTGTTTCTTGAAAGTATAGTTATGAAAACAGAATCATGACCGTTACAATGAACAACTGTGGTATATGTTTTTATGTTAATTCATTAAAATGTTACCTATATATCCGGATTAAATTACTAGGGATCTATATGACTCCAGTGATACCAGTGGATTTAATATGACTCAAATCTAAATTTATTTCTGTTTCTTGAAAGTATAGTTATGAAAACAGAATCATGACCGTTACAATGAACAACTGTGGTATATGTTTTTATGTTAATTCATTAAAATGTTACCTATATATCCGGATTAAATTACTAGGGATCTATATGACTCCAGTGGCACTCAACGAGACAAAGAAATCGTTATAGTAGGAGGATTAAGTTGCAGATGTACAACGTAACTATAGTGTCATCTCTTATAGAAACACAACATCACCGGGTTTATAATATGAATACTGGATTAAAATGTCACAACAGGATAAGGTTCACAGCGCGGCACGTTTGTATCAGTTAGACCTGTGGTTCCTGTGGTCTTCTCCTGATACCAAAGCTCATCGATGCAACCACTTGTAACTGCTTGTTACCTACGAGTAGTAGTTTAGTAGTTATGAAGGTCGTGGCAGATAGAAGAGCTTCGACATGGTGTGGTGACGCAGGATGCAGCACCGCCGGGAGCCCCAGCCCACTCATGGACACTACGCTATGGGTGGACACGACAGTTGGCAGCAGGCAGTGTTGTGTGTTCTGTTGCGTGTATATGAATGAAACGTGACCACCGCAATGTGTCTTCTAGTAACAGAGAAAATCGACACGGAGATTCTTATAATGGAGGTGGAGGAAAGGCCATGTATTTAAGATATAACGACAAGGAATACAAGGATCGAAATAATAAAGCTACAGCATGGCATTATATCTCCTGTGTGTTGTTTCAGGACTTCACACATCATTCAAATACAGACAGAAAAATCTGTAGTTACGCTTTTCGTTTGACTTGTTAATTATTATGGTAATACTCGTACTTTTGGTTAAAGCATCAGTCGTAACTGCAACAGAATTAGCGAACTGGCTTCCCTGAACTCACTCCATGACTTTATTCACAGATTCCAAAACTGTGATAAGTAGTGATAAACCACTACATTTCACTTATTGTTGACAGTTTACACCTTGATAATGTAACAAAAAAGCACTAATGTAACCAAATAAATACAAGAAAACATGAAAAACCGTATGTAAGTATCGGCAGTCCTCACATGAATTAACCCACATGATCGACTTGGACAATCACGTTATTGGGTAACGTGATACATCACTAAAAATAGAACATATAAGAACTAACCGGCAGTAATCATTGCTTTTAAAATTGTTTTTGGATAATGTGAAAAAGAGTCAACAGTAAGAGATTAGTCGTTACGTTATGTCTCAGGACAGTTTACAGATCCAATTAGAGATAATAGCAAGATGCACGAAATTAATAACATTGCACATATAAAGGAAAATGCACGTTATGTATCATATCCTGCAGTACCTTAGATTTTGCTGTCCTGCCAAGGTACTTTACCAGCCTCACTTACAAAATCATTTGATTTACATCTGTTTCCTACTGCTGAGACACTTCTTTCATACACGTTTGTAGCAGACACAAATCCTTTCACAATAAATATGTCTTAAATTAACTGCCCAATTCGCTCTCGTACATAAATACGAAAAACAAAATTATCGACATCTACATCATACTATGCAAGTCACCTAATGGTGTGTGGCGGAGGGTACTTTCGGTACCACTATCGGATCCCTCCAACCCTGTTCCACTCGCGAATAGTGCGCGGAAAGAATGGTTGTGGGTAAGCCTCTGTATTGGCTCTAATTTCTCGAATTTTTGCCTCGTGGTCAATACGCGAGGTGTATGTGGGGGGAAGTAATATGTTGTCTGACTCCTCCTGAAAAGTGCTGTCCAGAAATTTTAACAGTAAATCTCTCCGTGATGCACAAAGTATCTCTTGTAACATCTGCCAGTGGAGTTTGTTTAACATCTCAGTAACGCTCTTTCGCCAGCTAAACGATCCCGTAACGAAACGTGCCGCTCTTTGTTGGATCTTCTCTATCTCCTCTATCAGTCCTTTGATAGGGATCCCAGGTAGGTGAACAATACTCAAGAATCGGGCTAACAAGCGCCTCATAAGGCACTTCTTTCGCGGATGATTTTTACATTTCCTTAAGATTCTTCCGATGAATCTGAGTCTTGTGTCTGCTTTTCCGACTATCTGTTTAATATGGTCACTCCACTTAAGATCGCTCTGGATAGTTAAGCCTAGATATTTTACGGCAGACGCTCTCTCCAGCTGTGTGTCGTCAATAGGTACCTGTACAGTAGTCGAATCCTTTTCCTATGATGCGCAATATGTTATATTTATTTACGTTCAGGGTCAACTGCCAGAGTCTGCACCATTAATCAATTCTCTGCTGGTCTTTCCGCAAATTCTTACTATCTTCTGGCTTTGATAGTTTGGTATAAACAATTGTATAATCTGCGAATAGCCTTAAAGAGCATCCAGGGCTTTCTATTAGATCATTTATATATACTGTGAACAGCAACAGTCGTGCCACACTTACCTGTGGTACTCCGGATATTACCTCTACCTCTGTCGATTTAGTTCCCTTAAGAGCAACATGTTGAGTTACATCTGCAAAAAAGTCTTAAATCCAATCGTAGGTCTGCTCCGACACTCCTTAACCTCGCATTTTTTTTCATTAAACGGCAATGCGGGACGCTGTCAAATGCCTTACTGAAGTCAAGGACCACGGCATAAGCCTGAGAGCCGTTGTCCACTGCACAGTGGATGTCATGGAGAAACAGAGAGAGCAGAGTTTCGCAGGATCTGTGAGGAATCCATGTAGAGAAGCTGTTCATTTTACAAAAACGTCATAATTCTTGAGCATAAAAAACGTTCCATAATTCTACAACAGACTGACGTCAACGATATAGGTCTATAATTGTGTGGATCCGTCTTACGGCCTTTCTTAAAATCGGGAATGACCTGCGCTTTTTTGCAGTCAATAGGTACCTTTCGTTGCTCAAGCAATCTACCATAAACTATGTCAACATCTAAATCCATTTTCTCAATTTCTCACTCATCGATCGCTGGAACACGCACCAATGACTTGATATGGCGAAGGAATGTTCAACGTACCTTCGACGCCGTGAGAAACGGTACTTGAAATTTCTTTTCTAGCGTGACAACATATAATCTCCATACCGTCGTAGTATGTGTTCTGAGCCCGAATGCATCGTCGCTAACCAACACAAAGCTTTTACCACTGTATTTTATAGTACTCCTGATCTCCGCCATTCTTGAACGTCGTCAAGCATATGCTTGGCGTCGGCCATGTTCCACAAAATATACTGTTCTGCTACCACTTCGATTAGCTGTTCACTCTCTGACGCAGGGGAAGCTGTCAGCTGACATTTAGTAATTAGATGGAAAAAATGAGGTACACTATTGCTACCACTGAGGTCTAAACAAATACTGCAGCTGTCGCCAATTAGTTTTCTGCTGTACAGTTCGATTTCCGCCACTGCTCCAACAAAGCAAAACACTGTGACGTGCAGGACAGACTTCTCCAGGACCATACAAGGCGTTTCCCGCAGGCAGAACCCGCAGCGATACTGCGTTGTCCGCACTCTAGGAAAACGGTCTCGTATGTTTACATTATGTGATTAGGGAGCGCAGTCTCGCAAGCGTTCTATGCAGCACGTTCCGAGAAAGTATCGAGGGTAGGAAGATACGGTTTTAGTCTTCCGCCTGCCGCAGCACGGGCACTTCATTGTCTACTGAGGCTTCTGTCATAAGCGACACATGGCGTTTATGTTCACATATGGAGGTTTAATAGCACTAGTTTTTTAGGAGGGAACAGGCATCTCGCCCTGCAGAGTCCTAACAGTCACTGCTTATGACGTTTCTTTAGCATAACGTAATGTGACAAGCATGATCTCGATATCTACTTATGTAAACTGTCTGACTCTGACAGGGTGAATTACATATGACGGCCATTTATTCTGGGTGTCTCAACTCGTATTTCCCTATTATGTATTCTTGAACTCTAATATTATTGACCAAATACAAATATGTTTTCAGGATTATTTACATGTTTGTCCAGTTTGACTGTATAACAAACTAACCCGTTCACACACATACTGAAGATATGCCTCGTCTTTTGGCATCTGTCCACTAATAAATTTATGGTAGGTATGGTGTGTCGAAAATATTATATTAACATTTTCTTGGATGCAGTTTTCCATATTACAGATCTGAAAATGGTTTGTAGATAAGCTGATACTAGTAATCAATAAAATAACATTTCTGATCTTGATTAGTAGGGTTTTTTTCTGAATCCACACATTTTCCAATAAAGGATTCTACTTAGGGCGTCCATGAGACCTCTGAAAATAACATGGAAGAAGGGGTTATTATTAAATGGTAAGGGACTTCAATTAGTTTCATTTTGGTCATTGACGAGCTCTCGTCAGATGCACGTGAACAATCATTCGCTCTGTTTTTACGGTGAATGTCACACTAGAATCAGTACATCTTCGACTGATAAATAATGAATTAATCTAGTTTTATATACGAAGTTTCCGGGTATGTCTTACAATCCCTTCCTGGCAATTTACTTGCGAAAATCAAATTTTCCTTTGTTTTTCGTTTTCATGCGTTTTCTGAAAATATTTACAAATATAATATTTTGAGCATTATTTCGGTGTATTTACAGTGTAAGTAATGTAAAAATTGAAAATTTTTAAAAAAAGGAAAATCTTCCTCATCCAGTCTCGTTCCCACGACACTCGGATCACTGTTCTTCACGTTTTTCGCTGTGCCAACCAATTCCTCGAAATTCCGCTCACATAAAATTGCTCATGGCTCTCTCTTCCTGGTCCGGAAGTGCTATCTTTTCTACACGTTCAGTCATCTGGAGCTCCCACTTCTATCACTTTCACTTCTGGTTAAGCCCTGCATACACTATAAATCTGGACGACAGGTAAGTATTCTTCATTCTCATCAGAACTTCCTCATTTCTCGGAGAACCTTCTCTGGTGCTGTTTCTCTTAATTCTACTACCTCATCTCTTTCATCCATCGTATTCTTTAGATTCCATTAAGAACATCAACAATCTGCTATGTGGAATGAGGCAAGATTTGGAATTTAATGAGTGTATTGGTTCTACGTCTGGTGATGAGAAACCTTATGCCATCACCTATCATCCTCTTACCAGCTAAAGATTTGTGGTGAAAATTTCTTCTTCCACCAGGAACGAACGGGATGCCCAAGGGTGCACGGCCACCTTACAGGAGATCGTTAGGAAACTGGGCTATGGATGCAGGTTGACAGTGAACGGTGGTTGGTACACATACTGTAACACTGTGGTCTCATTTGT
Source organism: Schistocerca piceifrons (assembly GCF_021461385.2). NCBI lineage: Eukaryota > Metazoa > Arthropoda > Insecta > Orthoptera > Acrididae > Schistocerca > Schistocerca piceifrons. Next base: position 434,061,594 of record NC_060142.1, read on the forward strand.
TTCGACACTGTGGCAGTATATTCCCCACTACAGTACAAACGCAAGACCTCCCAGTACCTTTCGGCACCTGCTTTATAATAACTACAGTTATACACGAAATGTCGTAATCGCTGCCGTCCTGAATAGTATGTTCTAAATATGAAAATGTGCTTCATGAAATATAGTGAGGCTGTAGTTAAGGCAATGAGGTCGAATCTACATCTACATACAAACTCCGAAAGCAACCTTATGGTGCATGACGGAGGGTACCTTGTACCACGACAAGACAGTCGCTTTCCTGTTCCTCTCGAATAAAGAACGAGAGAATGATAACTATGTACCTTCGCACCAAACCTAATTTCTCTTGCTTTGCCTTTGTAGTCCTAAGCGAAATGTATATTGATGGTAGTAAAATAGTTTTGCAGCCAGCTGCAAACGCATGATCTGTAGATTTTCGCAGTGGTGTTCCACAAAAAGTACTTCGTCTTCCCTCCCGAAGCATATCTGTAAATTCGCGTCTTGATCGAAACTATCAGCAAAAAATCTCGCAGAACCACTCTGTACTTCCAGAATGAGATTTTCACTCTGCAGCGGAGTGTGTGCTGATATGAAACTTCGTGACAGATTAAAACTGTGTGCCGGACCGAGACTCGAACACTGGACCTTTGCCTTTCGCGGACAAGTGTTCTTCCATCTGAGCTACCCAAGCACGACTCACGCCCCGTCCTCACAGCTTTACTTCTTACCTTCCAAACTTCACAGAAGCTCTCCTGCGAACCTTGCAGAACTAGCGCTCCTGGAAGAAAGGATATTGCGGAGACATGGCTTAGCCACAGCTTGGGGGATGTTACCAGGATGAGATTTTCACTCTGCAGTGGAGTGTGCGCTGATATGAAACTTCGTGGCAGATTAAAACAGTGTGCCGGTCTGACACTCGAACTCGGGACCTTTGCCTTTCGCCGGCAAGTGTTCTTCCATCTGAGCTACCCAAGCACTAGGAGAGCTTCTGTGAAGTTTGGAAGGTGGGGACGAGATAGTGGCAAAAGTAAAGCTGTGAGGACGGGTCGTCAGTCGTGGTTGGGTAGCCCAGATGAAAGAGCACTTGCCTGCGAAAGGCAAAGGTCCCGAATTCGAGTCCCCGTCCAGCACACAGTTTTAATCTGCCAGGAAGTTTCACTCTGTAGTTCGTCATTTTCTTCCTTTAAATTGACCTGGTTGGGATTCAAAACACACGATCGGTACATAAGAATTGGTGGCACTTGAGTGCTATACGCAGTCTCCTTCATAGAAGAGTTTCACATTGCAAGTAGGCTGTTTAGGTTTTTATGTTGGTAACGCCACATAGCACTCTATATGAAAATCACTGACTGTGCTGTGTGAAGTCTGTGGCTCGTTTGCATTGTTGTAATATTCGCTATTGTAGTGTTGGGCAGTTGGGTGTGAGCCGCCAGCAGTGGTGTATGTGGGGAGAGAGATGATGGAGTTTTGAGAGCGGATGATCTGGACGTGTGTCCATCAGAAAGAGTAAATTTGTAAGACTGGATGTCATGAACTGATATATATGACTTTTGAACACTATTAAGGTAAATACATTGTTTGTTCTCTATCAAAATCTTTCATTTGCTAACTATACCTATCAGTAGTTAGTGCCTTCAGTAGTTAGAATCTTTTATTTAGCTGGCAGTATTGGCGCTCGCTGTATTGCAGTAGTTCGAGAAGCGAAGATTTTTGTGAGGTAAGTGATTCATGAAAGGTATAGGTTATTGTTAGTCAGGGCCATTCTTTTGTAGAGATTATTGAAAGTCAGATTGCGTTGCGCTAAAAAAATATTGTGTGTCAGTTTAGTGTTGATCAGAATACGTAAAGAGAGAAACGTCTGAGTACGTTCAGTTCTGCTCAGCTGTTTGAAAATCAAATAACATAAGAGCTTTACCAGCTCAACAATTCATTAATTTTTCCAAGGGGACGTTTCAACATTCCTAATATTCTCCCAATGACACTAAGTCCACAGTGTGCCTTAACTACTACTGAAGCTTTACGCCTAGAGATTTAAAGCATGTGACTGCGCCAAGCAGCTCACTACTTCTACTGTATTCGAATACTGCATGATTGTTTATCCTACTCATCTGCATTAACTTACATAGCGGAAGCTGCCGTTCATCACATCAAATATAAATTCTTTCTGAATCATACTCTACCCTCCTAGAATCCCCCAACTACAGGACTTTCCCGTACAATACAGCGTCCTCAGCAAAGATTTCTTCTCGGCCTATCCATGAGATCGTTTGTGTGTGCAGAGAACAAGAGCGCTTCAAATCAAATGGCTCTGAGCACTATGGGACTTAACATCTGAGGCCATCAGTCCCCTACACTTAGAACTACTTAAACCTAACCAACCTAAGGACATAGCAAACATCCATGCCCAAGGCTGGATTCGAACCTGCGACAGTAGCAGCAGCCCGGTTCCGGACTGAAGCGCCGAGAACCGCTCAGCCACAGCGGCGGGCAACAATAGCGGTCTTATCACAGTCACTGGGACACTCCTCAAGATAGCCTTGGTTAGGACGAACATTCGCCGCCGAATACGTATTCTGTTACTTGGTAGGTCTTCGAGCCACACAAAAACCTGAGAATTTAATCCGTATGCTTAGAGCTTCGTTAACTGTCTGTATTGCGCCACTGTGCCAAACACTTCCCGGAAATCAAGGAATATGGAATCTGCTTGTTGCCCTTCGTACATGGTTCGCAGGGTTTCATTCGAGAAAACGGTAACATGAGTGTGGCATCAGCGGTGCTTTCTACATCTTAGATAGTTTCTGGAAAGAAGTTTTTCTGTCTCAGAGAAATTTATTACATTAGAACATAGGATATATTCAAGAATTCAGCAGCAAACCGAAGTTGTGGATATTGGTCTGTAATTTTGCAGGTTCGCACTTCTGTATACGAGTCACCTGCGATTTTTCGAGTCGCTTCAGAATTTGCGCTGGATAAGGGATTCTCTATAAAAGCAAGCTAAATATAATGCAAGTGCTAAAGAGTACTATATGTAAAATCGATATGGCATTCCATCTGGACGTTAGCCACTTGTTTGTTTCTAACCCTAGTTGGTTCTCAACTCCAGGGACGTATACAGTGAGGTGACAAATGTCATGAGGTACCTCCTAATATCGTGTCAGATCTTCTTTGGTCCTGTGTAGTCCAGCAACAAGACGTACCATGCACTCAAAAAGTCGTTGGAAGTCACCTGCAGAAATACTGAGCAATGTTGCCTCTACAGTCATTCTTATTTGATACTGTGTTGCAGCTGCAGAATTTTGTGTACGAACTGACCTCGCGATTATGTCCGGAGTATCATCATCAATAAAAATTACATCGTTGAGTGGCTGAAAATGGTCTCCAAGAAGCCGAACAGATCCATCTCCAGTCAATAATCGGTTCAGTTGTACCTGAAGACACAGCCCATTCCATGTAAACACAGCCCACACAGCGATAGAGGTACCACCAGCTTTCACAGTGCCTTGTTAACAACTTCGGACCATGGCTTCGTGGGGTCTGCACCACACTCTAACCCTACTATCAGTTATTACCAACTGAAATCGGTACTCATCCGACCATGTCACGGTCTTCCAGATGTCCAAGGTACTACAGATGTGGTCACGAGCCCACGAGAGGCGCTGAAGGCTATGTCGTGCTGTTACCGAAAGCACTCGCGTCGGTCGTCTGCTACCATAGCCCATTGACGTCAAATTTCGCTGCACTGCCCTAATGGATACGTTCGTTGAACGTCTCACATTGATTTCTGCGGTTATTTCACGCAGTGGTGCATCTCTGTTAGCACTGTCAGCTCTACGCATATATCGCTCCACTCGGTCGTTCAGCGAATGCCATTGGCCATTGCGTTGTCCGTGGTGAGAGGTAATGCCTGAAATGTGATATTCTCGACACACTCTTAACCCTGTGGATCTCAAACTATTGAATTCCCTAACGATTTCCGAAATGTAATATCGCATGCATCTACCTCCAACTACCATTCCGCATCCATAGTCTGTCAGTTCCCTTCGTGCGGCCATAATCACGTGGGAAATATTTTCACATGAACCACCTGATTACAAATGACAACTTTGTCAATGCACTGCCCTTTTATACCTTTTGTAAACGATACTACTGCCATCTCTATGTGTGCATATCACTGTCTGATGAGTTTTGTCCCCTCAATATATATATCCTCCGTACTGCTGAAACGATAGTATTTGTGTACAGTCCTCTTGCATTAATTGTTTTTAAATGTGATATTTAAATTTCAGCTTCTCTTTTGCTGTCTTTTGTTACCACACTTGTCTGGTGGACGAGCGGCTGAAGAGAAGCCTTCATTCCGCTTGGTGATTTTACATGGGACTAGAATTTTCTCGGATTATTGGCAAGAACATTCGCAAAAATATGACGGTGGAAGTAGTAACCTTCGCGCGAATATCTTTTTATGGACGCACGAATTTCCACTAACTGTTGCCTGTCGACATTACTTTTTCAGCCGTTAACGCAACAATCTCTGTTCCCTCAGCAGTTTGCGTATTTTGTTATCACACCACGCTGTGACCTTCTCGTCCTTTACCCATTATTCGGCAGGTATTTCTCCACAGTGTTAACTACAATCAGTTTATATTTTACCCATCATTCCTCTGCGTTTATCATACTGGTTATATATGATTGGCTCTGAGCACTATGGGACTTAACTACTGAGGTCATCAGTCCCCTAGAACTTAGAACTACTTAAACCTAACTAACCTAAGGACATCACACATATCCATGCCCGAGGCAGGATTCGAACCTGCGACCGTATCGGTATATATGATTTTCATTCATTGTCTAAGTAGGTTGCTAACTGTGGCTTATCTTCTCTTTCCATCATAAAAATACTCCCAGCAATCTTGAGCGATTTGTTAGCTTCTGTACCTGTCGTCGTTAAATGACTTCATATTCACCAATCCCTGTCTCTGAATTCACACTGTCGACAAGTTCATGCCGATTGGGAGGTACAAGGTCTAAGATATTTCCATTGCTGCTCAAGACAGTTTTCAAAACTACTTCAAAAGAGTGCTTGCCCGTACAATATGCAATGAGTCCATAGACCACCCAGTCTATAATCGGTAGGTTATGGTTGCCTCCAACTATTAGGTACATGAATTAACTTTCACTGTTCGTTGGACAGAAAACACGTGTTTATTTTAGTCAAGTGGTATAATACACTGAAAGCAGTGTCCTTCGGCAGTTAGATTCTTTTTCCACTTTTCAAGTAACAAATGTTTTCTGCGATAAAAAATTCTAGTTCTTTGAAGATGATCTTCTCATGACGCCAGCTTCCGAGATAGTAAAAAAAATGTCAAGTGTGGTAAAGAAAGGACTTTCTGCCGAGATTGGAACAAACAGGAAGGGGCGATGTCTCGTGGATATGGCGGGTGAGGTAAGACACCACATAGTCTGTTTAAGACTTCGTTCACTCGTTTATCAACAAGTGATTCTTTAGTGTTATGAAGCAGAATGACTCTGTCATGTCTCTGAGCTTACTGCGGGCTTTTGTCTTTAAGTGCGCAATTAAAATTGAGCAATTCTACTTCGAAGAGTTCAGGATTCACTGTTAGAGCCGGTTGCAACAAGTCGTGGTACACCAACCGACTTGATCCCACCGAATACACAGCATAATCTTCTTCCTATGGACATCGTCGAATCTAATCTCTGTACACTGTTTCCGACAGAGCATGTCCTCCGTAAGCTGCAACTAGCAAATGATAACTTTCCAAATTACACTACTTGAGATGAAAGCAGAAGAGTAACAATTCCAGCAAGTGCTGTTTTGTAGGTACAAGACCCGACATATTGAAGACGCTACATAGTTATGTTCTTTCCACTCCATTCGAAAGTCACGAATAAATCTGAATGTCTGTTTCCACTGTAAAATAGGTCTCGTGTCGCTATCTGCAGTGCTGCATTAGAACAGTTACTGTCCTATCTTCGTCAATAGTGAGAATTAATTCAAGTTTTCAATAACATTGCATTACTGAGGCACTCCTATGCTGCTGAGATTAGTCCCTACACTTCCTTGAACTGATTCTGCAAAAACGGCCGAATTGGATTGCTCGATAAAATCATAGGGTGGTGAAACTGAGACCACCCGGGGCCTTTTATTAGTGTCCAAATAACTTTGCAATCAGACTCAATTTCAATGTCAAGAGACGAAGTATTTTTGGCTATATCATTCAACACTCGCACTCCTATGGCGTCTAGCATGTCTCTTCGATATACGATCCATGCCTCATTAAACATTTTGGAGTTTTCTGCTTCAAATTTCATCCAGCTCTTTGTTTAGAATTTAGATTAAGCACACAGCTTTTTTGGAGGAAGCTAAATTCTGGTACTTTGTTGCGAATGATTCGACAAGTTACTGTTAAAATTTTAACATTCGAAGTTTCTTTATTTTGTACGCGACCTGATATCGCTTTACGCGCACCGAGTAACGAGCGTTTAGCAGAAGACCTGAAACTATCGCCTGACCTAAACTATCGTATGTACATTCTGCAAGTATCCCGATACCCGACTAGTTGCTTCCTCTGTGTAATATCCTTCACCACTATAACGTAGGTCCAAACGTCTGCAGGCCAGACGATCATAGGATCGACGGAGCCACTGACTGAGACCCTCCACTCGGCTCCATACAAGAATACCTAATGAGTTGTGATACGATAATGCAAATTGTAAGCTCTGCTTTCACCCTGTGAGCAAGGCCATTAGACCGTATGAATCCAAGTGACAGGTGTCATTGTCGACGTGAAACACAACTTGCAGACGACTGCACCCTGCACGTTCGGTAGCCCCGGAGGGCCTCCTCCACCACACGGATGAGGCTGGAGGGCACGTGGGGACGGGAATGTGGAAAGGGGGGGGGGGGAGGAGAGGGTGCAAACATAGCGAATGCTCTATGGATTTTATTCGAGCCCAGGACGCTATTACATTACAGGGCTTCAGAGCCTGCTGATCACTGGAGCTCGCAATAACTAGTAAACCCGTAGCCCATCCGCCTGCTCGGACCCTGCCGAAAGAGCGGCCACTTGTCTGCTCACAGACTGCATGAGTGAGAACAGACGGCCAGAATCCGCCTTGGCTGTCCGCCTCGAGCATCGCGAACGCGTTACAACCTGCGACTCACTCTACGGTGACCGCGGTTCCCCCACATCGTGTACGCTGGAAGCTACTTCGAGCAGTGCCCAGGGCGAAACAAGCGACAACGGTGGAGTCCCATCCGACGCCCCAGCTCCTGCGCCGGCGCTACATCCTACGCAGCAGCATGCAGGCGGCTGACAGTGGTCAAAAGCAGCTGTTTGCGAACTGTAACCAGCACGTCCTGAGTCTGCACAAAGCATGAACATTACCTATCCAGACCTAGTAGTAAATTCCAAATAAAAACAATAGTCAAAAAGTACAAATAGAAACGAGCTCTGCTGCCTTTTACACAAAGATTTACCGTCCGTTGTGGCCGAGCGGTTCTAGGTTCATCAGTCGGGAAACATGCGACCGCTGTGGTCATAGGTTCGAATCCTGCCTCGGGCATGGATGTGTGTGATGTCCTTAGGTTAGTTAAAGTAGTTCTAAGCTCTAGTGGACTGATAACCTCAGATGTTAAGTCCCATAGTGCTCAGAGCCATTTGAACACAAGGATTTGCACTACCAAACCTGTTAAAAGAACACAAACACAAATTACTAGAAAACACTGATTCTGTCATGGGCACTAGTTAACTGCACGCTGGTAGACAAGCAGATGCAAATTCAGAGTGAGCACAAAAATATGAAAACACCAGGAGTAATGCAAGTCTGTACATAAATGCAGATGCTAGCCAAGCACGCAGGTTGCGCCGTTGTATTTAACCATGAACGGCACCTGTGCAGCGTCCTCAATGCGTTTCAAGTGCCAACCATGGTCAGAAAAGAGTTCTGTATAGTTGAAAGGACATTATGTCGGAGCCAAGTGAATTCGAACTTGGGGAAATTGTTGGTGTTCCTATGGTGGGTGTTTTCGTAACTTTGGTAGCCGAAGAGTTTTGTGTTTCAGGAAGCACCGTAACGAAGTTCTTACCACATACGGGGAAAACGGGAAATCATCATCCGCTAAGTAATGCGGACGGAAGTGTCTGTTGAGTGAATGTTGTGGAAAGTCAGTTTAGAGGATTGTGAAGGAAAGTAAGAGGACAACAACCGCAAAAGTCAGTGCCGAATTGAATGTCGCACTAGTTAACTCTATCAGCATGAAATCGACACGAAAGGAGTTTTAGAAGCCGGGAATAGCAGCACAAGCTGGAATTGGTCGTGACAGAAAAAAGGTCGTACTGAAGCCATATAACCTGGACTGCAGGCCAGTGGAAGACAATTGGTTGGTCGTATGTGTCTTGTTCTAACTTCTGGCCGAGTTTAAGTCCCAAGAGTGAAACATGGACTAGATTCGGTGACGAGTTGGTCTACCATGTAGTGGTATTCCACGGGTTCCTTATTTAGCTTGAAAGTTCGTCTCACTGTCGAGGATTATGTGATCATTTTGGATGATAAGGTACATTCCATGGTACAATATTTGTTCCCCAATGGTGATACTGTGTTCCAAGCCGGCAGCGCTCCTGTTCACACAACTCGCATCGTCCAATACCCGTTTTGTGAGCACGAAGATGAGATGTCGCATCTCGTTACACCCCCACAGTCACCAGATTTCTTTATTATCGAGCTTTAGTAGTCTACTTTGAAAAGAAGGGTGTGTGATCGACATGTACTACCATCATTTTTACCTAAATTTGCCATTATTCTGTAGGATGAGTGGCATAAGATTCCTTTCGAAACAATACAGAATCTATATTTATTGATTCTGAGACCATTGGAAGCTGTTCTGAAAGGCAACGGTTTTTCTACACAGTGTTATGCATGTGTGGTTTCTCTTGTTTCCATATCCTTCATGTCGCAGAATCAAGGGAAGCGCATGGTTCAAATCATATCTAAGCCATTTTGAATTAAATGTTTGGACAACATGGTTGTGGAGTAACAGCGATTGATATAAAATTAGCTTAGTATTAAGAAAACGGTCTTAATCGCGTTTTTTTTTATTTATTTAGTTCCGACCGGTTTCAGCCCATCGTAGGGGCCATCTTCAGGGCGAAAATATGGTCGACTGCTGGTGGAGTCCCGTCTACCAAGTGGGGTGAGAGACTGTCTCCTACCACACCTTGGCAGATGTGACAACAACAGCAGTGGACCATACGTTCGCCCTGAAGATGGCCCCTGCGATGGGCTGAAACCGGTCGGAACTAAATAAATTAAAAAACCCGATTAAGACTGTTTTCTTAGTACTAAATTTTGAATTAAGATTTCGGTGCCTTCCTTGGATTAGTACAAGGCTTTACTGGGATGGTTCCTTAAATGGATTCATCCAAGTTTTTTACCATCCCCATGCAACAAAGAGATTCCATAGTCTTTAGTGCCTTGGGTTGCGTGGTTGGTTCATTTAGGGGAGGGGATCAAACAGCGAGGTTGGTTCAAATGGCTCTGAGCACTATGCGACTTAACTTCTGAGGTCATCAGTCACCTAGAACTTAGAACTAATTAAACCTAACTAACCTAAGGACATCACACACATCCATGCCCGAGGCAGGATTCGAACCTGCGACCGTAGCGGTCGCTCGGGTCCAGACTGTAGCGCGTAGAACCACACGGCCACTCCGGCCGGCAAACAGCGAGGTCATCGGTCACATGGGATTAGGGAAGAATGAGAAAGGAGGTCGGCGGTGCACTTCCATAGGATGTGGCTTGGGCAACGGCAATATGTAAACTTCTATCATATGTGCAACACAGATGCAAAAGAATGTTATACCAGGAATATCAATTTTTTTTTTAAGTATGAACGTATTTCAGATTGGGAAGGAAACGTTTCTGCATGAATACGGACAATTGTAATAAAATCGGTTCCTAATACAAAATTATATGTAGAACATAGAATAATCTGTTCACTTTTCACCCTCTAAGAATGTAATGATCGCATATAATTGTGAGTATAACTGAAGAAATAATTTCTTCTGGACACCCAACCAAAGGACGCAACCTTCAAATACATTAGAAATCTGCATCATGTCAGTCTTTTTGCAATAAAGTATTCAATATAAATGGAAAAATTAAATCTTCATCTTTCGTTGACCTGTCGTCGTTTGCGTGCACTTTTAATTTAATAATTATTGCATGGGATCCATCTAACTACAACTGAATAAAACTAACTTCTGTGCCACACACGTTTCGCTTTTATTATTTGAAATGCACCTTCTTTGGTATGAAATGTTTTCATATTTGTGTTTACAGTATTTTATTTTACGTTGTACATTGACGTCAAAAACACTTCTGGCACTTTCTGAACTTCTGTGACGTTATAACGCACCAGTGCTCAAAGCGTACAACGAAAGTAACTTCTGCATCATGTGTGACTGATAAGCAGCATAGCTACAGTATTTTACACTAGGTATCTGAAATAAATACGCAATCCAACAGAAATGACACTTTTATTCAAAAACAACAACTACATTGAAATCATCGCGATCTATCGTAGCCCATATACATTACGAAAGGTGGGACATGGATTTCAATATGTTTTGTGATCACCACGAATGGCAATGCATGCTCAGCAACATGCTTCAATTCTGGCCACGAGGTTCCTGAGAAGTTCATGTCTTAGGGCGTTCTATTCCTCCATCATTGTGGTTGACAACTTGTGGTTGGTTGTTGGTACGTATAACCTACTGCAGCGCGTCTCCACAATGAATCCCACAAGTCCTCAATGGAATTTACATTAGGAGAACGGACAAGCCACTCCAGTCACCGAATATCCTCTCGTTCCAATAGCTCCTTGACCTGCACTGTTCGATGTGGTCACGCATTGTCACTAATTAAAATGAAGTTATGGCGAAAGGCACACCTGAAAATAATCACAGGAGGATGGATTAGAGGTGGTTTAGTAACAGTGACCGATGAGTGTACCGCTTTCAAAGATATGCAAATCAGTACGCCTATGCAACATTATGCCTCCCCACACCATAATAGGTGGAGCACCAGAGCGATCGTGTACGACAGTGCTGGATGCACCCTCATATGGGGAGAGGTAGGAACCGCTAATGCACCCAGAAACAATGCTCAACATGACAATTTTGGTGGTACAGGTGTTATGCTCAAGGAAGACGTAAAGTCGCATGCGTGTACTGACATGAAAATGTTTGAACGCGATACACTCACTCGTTAACGCTATTGTGACACAGTACTCCTTCCCCATGTCCGTTTCTTCGGGTGCATTTCTCTCTGATTTTATTTTTATCTATGAAAATGCGGGATTCCATCAAATACCGCAGGTGGGGGAGCTCTTGGAACGAGAGGATATTCGGAGATTGGACTTTTCTGTCCGTTCCCTCAAATTAAATCCCAACGAACACGGGTGGGATGCATTGGGGAGACATAATGCAACATGTCCACGTGACAAACAACATACATGAGTTGTCAACGGCGCTGGAGTAGGAATGGAGCGTGGTGCTACATGAACTTCGTAGCGACCTCGTGGCCAACATGGGAGAATGTTGCAGTGCAAACATTTGTCTTCTGTGGTGATTGCATAACTAATTAAGAAAAATGTCCAGTATTTTTTGATGTCCAGCGGATCATCATAATTCATGGTGACATCGGTGTAATTAAGGTCTCTGGAGAAAAGTAGCATTTCTATTCATGTCACTGCGTATGTTATTCAATTACATTCTGTACTTTATTGTAGCCGTTCTTTCTATATATGGTCCAAGTTACATCAAGCTCTGTAATTTGGCAGTGATACAGCATGCAAAAGGTATGTTCGCCATACATCTACGTGATTACTCTGCTATTCACAAAAAAGTGCCTGGCAGGGGATTTTGACAACTAATGTAGTTTCAATTTCTACTTACATGACATTATGCATTGCATTTCCCTAAGTGATGTATGTGACTTCAACTCTGACTACGGTTTCTAAAGTAATTTTTTCCGGTGTAATGAGTACGTTTCTGTATTTTGGTATCTGGGTCTTTTGTTTTATTGATCTTTTGTAGTGCTACTAAGAATTTAAGATTTTACGTGCTGTGAGTTAATCATACGAATAATTTTAAACAGTATGTAGCGCATGTGTGCAAATGAGAACACTATATATTTCTGGAGACTATTCTAGGTCAAGCATGGCTATATGAGGACACACAATGCATTGCAATTGTGATGTAATGCTTCTGGGCAAGTACTAATCTTACTCTCTCATAAGGTCGCACAAGGTTCGGGACTACATGACGCTTAAACTACTGTTAATTATACATCAGAATAAATTGTGGTATAAATCGTAGCATATTTTTGTATCAGTTCAATGAGTTCACTGCAGCAAAGGTCATTAATTACGTTGGCAATCCTATATTACACTCATGCTATTACAGTTAACTGTTCTTGCGGCCTCTTGTTACCCAATCCAAAGAAACTTACCTCTGCAAACTGAAATTGGCGTTGTCGATACAGAATGCACAATGGACATGAATGCACGCAGAAGATCACACAGGGTGCTTACGTACATGGCACCTCTCATAGTTGTATCTAGAGGTATCAAAGGTCCTATATCACTCCAACTGCATACGCCCCACACCATTACAGAGCCTGTATTAGCTTGAACAGTCCCCTGATGACATGAAGAGTCTATGGATTCATGAGGTTGTCTCCATACTTGTACGCGTCCATCCCCTCGATACAATTTGAAACGATACTCGACCGATCAGGCGACATGTTTCCAGTCATCAACAGTCCAATGTTGGTGTTGACAGGCCCAAGTGAGGCGTAAAGCTTTGTGTCGTGCATTCATCAAGGGCACACAATTGGGCCTTCGACTCCGAAAGCCCATAGCGATGATATTTCGTTAAATAAAGTGTCTTCCCCTTAGATATGAGGTTTGCTATCAATAATGTACTATATGAAGCAGAACATATCTCGCAAATATGCAGGCTGATACTTGTTGATGTCCCAGCATTGAAATCTGCATCAGTTTTCGGTAGGGTTGCACTTCTGTCACGTTGAACGATTCTCTTCAGTTGACGTTGGTTCCGTTCTTGCAGAACCCTTATCCGGCCGCAGCGATGTCAGAGATTTTAAGTTTTACCAGATTCCTGATAATCACGGTACACTCGTGAAACGGTCGTACGGGAATATCCCAACTTCATCGCTACCTTCCAGATGCTGTGTCTCATCGCTCTTAAGCCCACTATAACACCACGTTATAACTCACTTAAATCTTGATAACCAACCAATTTAGTAGCAGTAACCGATCTAACAAGTGCTCCAGACACTTTTGTCTTATATGAAGGGCTTATATAAATAGTGGTGCAAGTCCATTTTTGTTCGATCTGAGATACAGAGTCCTGAAGTTAAACGAGCGCTTTAACTTTAGGTCTCTCTATCTCAGAATGAACAAAAATGGATTTGTACCACTATTGAAATAAACCCTTCATGCAGGCGCTGCCGACTTCAGCGCCGTATTCTACCTGTTTACAAATATCTGTATATGAATATGCATGCCTGTATCAGTTTCTTTGGTGCTTCAGGGTAAAAAATCACTAACTCGGAATTTATTGGGTTGTCTGAGAAGTTCGTTCGCTTACTGTTGAAGTGCAGTCACTAGGAAAGTCTGTGAACACACCTCCCCGTAGCACAGCTACGTCAGAGTAGTTGTCAGCCTGTCTGGTTAAAGACTTCGTACACCATGTAGTGCACAATATAACTAGATAAAGCGCATGGATTTTGTAAACAAAGAGTTTATTTCCTTCAGTATACACCATTATTGTTGACAATATATTGCCATTTCTCTGGAAGCTTGTAAATGCCATTCTTCGAAAATGTGGGGTTTTCCAGCCTGATGAACTTTTCGAAGTTCAGTCCGTAGTCCTCCAAGGAGGCGAGGCGTTTGGCATTCAGGAAATTGAATAGGGAACGGAAAAGATTACAGTCGGAAAGTTTATTGTCTGGTAAATACGATGGTTGGGGTAACACATCCCACTCAAAAGAACGCAGCTTTTGACGGATCACCATAGAGGTATTTGGTCTTGTGCTGTTGTGGTGAAAGCTGACATCCGTTCCAAATCTGGTCATTTTTTATGAATGGCTGCCTTGAGACAATCCAACTGCAAGCAGCATTTGTCGGAAATTATAGTCTCATTCGGATGACGTTCGTAATACAGGACGGCTTTTCAGTCCCACCATATCCATAGCAGAAAATATCTCGGATGTAGCCGTAGAATACACAGTGACTTATCCAATGGCGCGTCAGGTTGTCGACCTCTACGCCGTTGGGGAGGTTCGACAATTGTGTTACCTTTGAGAGCACGTCGGGTACAGTGTTTGCGGGCGTTACAGTGAAACCCGCGAACAAAACGAACGAATTTATGAGACAGCCCAATATATTTGCAATGAAAATTGGATATTTGTGTATTTACATGAAATAAGTATTCGAAATGAAAGGCAATATAAAAATGAAAAAAATGATTGACACGGCACTCAGACAAGAGATTTTCAATCTCGAGCGCCACCAATATCTTCTTCCCTTTTTTTTCTTTATGTATTTTACGCTTCACGGAATTGATGGTAGAGCAAACACCTCTGAGTAAAAATTTGCAGTAGCAAGCAATCAAATCAAATCCACAGGCTATCCGCATGGCAAGCGAGCATTCTACCAAAGTACCACAAATTTTACTTCCTTTTAGGAAAGTAATGATGATCGGAAAACTTAAAAGTCTGATTTCTCGAAGATTCTGGAGAGATGAGTCGAACATTTTGACATTTGATTTTTGTCTTCTGAAATTCATATAAGGTAGAAATAGATACTTAAAAGAAAAATCCGTTTGCCCGGTGGTCTTCCTGTAAATTCCGTTAGTAGGTGCAAAACGTAGCACGTGGTGATCATCAGTTTACAGTATTATACAGGATCCTTTGTGCAGGTATGATGCAGAGCGTCATCAATCACTGCCCGTCATTATGACCTCCGTAAGAACCAGTCAGTGTTTTCAGTTTTAGTAGTGCTGGTTCTAATGGTAAAGACAGCTTTAATTTAACATCATTTCCACTGTAAGGTGTATAATGACAGAGCATTGCTTCTCTTGAAGAAATATGTGGCAGGGAAACAGTTCTACCTCTGTTAGAGTGACAATCTCGACAATTTAGCAAAATTACGGAGAACCTAAAATAGTCTGAAACAATACACTGATGAGCCAAAACATCATGACCACGTTCTTAATAGCTTGTTTGTCTGTCTTTGGAACTAAACACATCACTTATTCGGCGTATAAAAGATCCGAAAATGTGGTGGTAGGTTTATGGAGATATGTAGAATTAGATGTCTACGCACAGGCCACGTAATTCGCGTGAATAATGGGCCGATGATTTGCGAACGCGGTGATGACGCCTGATAGAGACTCAGATGGGTTCCATAGGATTTACATCAGGTGAATTTGGTCGCCGAAATATCAACGTGACTTCACTATAATACGTCTGAGATTTATGTAGCACGGTTCTGACTCCGCTACAGGGACAATTATACAGCTGAGAGATGACATTGCCGTCGGGGAAGACAACAAGCATCAAGGGACGGAGGTAGTTCGCAGCTGTCAGCTTGTCTTCGATTCCTACCGCAGGTCAAATTCAATACAGGAGAATGCCTCCCATAGGATAATACTGCTCCCTTCAGCTAGCGTCCGTGGCGCGGTGCACGTTTCGAGTCACCGTTCACTCAGATGTCGGCGTTTTTGGAGAGGACCAACGGCATTGTGTAGCAAAAATGGGAATCAAGCGAAGAGAGGATACGTTTCCATTGATCGATGGTCGAATCCCAATGGTCCCGTGCCCTTTTTAATCGTAATTGACAATGTCGTTAAGACAACATGTGAACACGTAAGAGTGCTCTGCTCCAGAGCTCCATGTTCAAAAATGTACGATGAACGGTGTGCTCCGAAACGCTTGCGTACGCACCAGCATTGTGCTCTTTCCGCAGAGGTGGCACAAATCGCCATATATCCAATTTTACAGAGCACACAAGCCTCCGAACCCCATGTTGTATGAAGAGCGGTTGACGTCTAACTATTTAGCGCCTAGTGGTATGTCCACTGTCCTCGCACCGCATTCCGTAGATGCACACGACAGTAGCACGTGACAATTCGACCAGCTTCGCCATTTTCGAACTACTCGTTCACAGGTTCTACCTAATAATGAGCTTCCCCTTGGAAGAATCTCTTGTGTCAAAGCATTTCCCCATCTGCAGCACATAACTTCGCTAAGCTGAACCCTGACCGTGTCTGCTCTGCTTACATACTTTTGTTACCGCATCACGTGCCCGCAACACCACGAGGTGGCATGGAGCGTCGTGGCGAGCAGTGGTCGTAATGTTTTGGGTGGTCAGTCCTAGCGGATTGATTACAATAGTAATCATAATACCACTGTTTCTGATCATTAGTACATATGTTAAGTTACACATCTCTTCAGTTGATAAGGCACTGTGCGGCGTCGAAACAACTTCAAGGGGACCAACAGCTCATACTGTTACTAACCCCGTCGATTGCCAGCACATTATCTACTTTTAAATATAATTTTGCCATTCCGATAACCTCTCGATAACGCAACTTGCGACCTGTTTAATGGTACAGAAAAAGTTTCATTGCACAAAGTAGTAAAATGTTACTCAGAGTACGAGCCTGCTGGTTGTCACAGTAAAACAGATACTCCAGAATTTTTAGCAGACGCAGAGTCCTACGGCAGACGTTTCTGCCTCGCTGCCTGTTTCTGCCCGTGGAGCAGATATGTCTTTTTCATAATGCTGTGCGACACATTAAGACGTTTAAAATTCCTCGTTGTCGTTATGAAGATATTACTGCAAGACGGCATTTTCCAGGACAACGCAAGGGCGTATGAGCGGGGCACTGGAGGACATTCGCTTCATCAGAAATCTTATAAAGAACGCAATGAAATTTCTTTTACGAGCGACATCGCAGAGTTAGTAGTTTTCCAAGCACCACTTTCCTTGATTTCAAGTTCTGCGTTCCTCATATGCTGGCGTCTATATTACTGTGAATACCGTCTATTTCAAACAGAAGTTTCTTTTTTTTCAGAGTGCCTTATACTTTATCCTGTTAAATACGTAAAGGACCCTACGGCGCGAGTCTTTTTGGGTAACAATGTAGACGCAATTCAGATAAAGTAATTTCAAACTGATTTCGAAAACAAAGTGTGTACACAAGAGACTGAGGGTTTTCCGGGGCATCCATTGACTCGTTAAAGGTTTCTTGCTTCTGTACGTTACTTATTCGTCGAGCTGTCAAGGAACGTAGCCACAATGTGATCTACAAGTTCCTCAATCTTCGTAGAAACACAATTATACATATCTATAGAAACATTATGAGCAATAGTTATTTCTAGAAATTATGTTAGTTCTAGTATGTATCTGTCTTATTTACTATTGTTGGGAATCATACCACGAAAAACAAGAAAACTGACACTGTTATTACTGGATACAAAAGTTAACTCTTTCTGATAACAATAGTCACGGCTTACACAGCTTAAGATGAGGTCTGCGTCTATCGTAGCTCTCCAAACGAGGCCGAACATTTATATAGAGACATGCGCACATAAAAGAACTACCTTGAAAGATTATAAGGCTACACCGGAAATCGTAGCCTAGACTGAATTATCATGCTACGTTCCACTTTCTTCGCTGCTGTTTGCCTTCATTGGCAGAATTCAGCAATCCCGCGTAAATTAAGTTCTACAATATAGTAGGAACATACGCTTTTAGGTTGCTATCATAGAGGATTGCGCTGTTGCTGCTGCTTGGTGTGCTGAGCGTTGATGGTCTCCTGGTAATGGGGAAACATTACTAAACCACCACAGGTCGAAGAATTCGAGTGAATATCTACAAGCAACAGAGTTAAGGCTTCATAAAAAAGAAAACTAAACACGAATAATCCTAAATATTTCAAAAATATTTAGTACCAACAGTCGAACCCTACCTGTCTCCAGCTCGACGTATGGCGCCTATCTCCATGCTATAGCGCATAGCTCATCGTTTACACCAGTGATAAACGACAAAGTCATTTCTCTTTCCCGGGAATAACTACACTGCTTCCGACTAAAATGACGCCATCGGGAAGCCTAGATAATAGTGAAATTTTACCTGTAGGTCGTACGCAATATAGTTGGCAGAATATATTATGAAACTTATAGGAGATTTAGGGTATGAATGGTGCCGAATGTTTGGTACACAGTTTTGAAACTCTGACAGTATAATGCTCTAAGCTATCTGGGCATCGGGTCGATCTAACCTTGCATGAAAGCTGCAGATTCGTCATTCTAACCCATCAATTCTATGCCAAAAGTCCATCAATCGTAGCGGCGACCCATGACCAAATGATTCTTATAGTTCGCATAGCTAGAGAACATGTTGACTGTAGCAACAGCCAGGCACTGTCCGTATCGAAGTAGGGCGGGACAGCGAGGGCAGCATAAGGTCTTCTTCTATCTTGTTGGAAAAAAACGGCATGGAGACCTCAATGAAAAGTCACAGCCACCGATCTTAACATGACAGAAATGTAATGTGTATCTGCCCATATCTTCTACTCTCGAACCAGTACTGATCATGTTGTGTACGTATTGACACCTCGTACCATCGGACCAGGTACTGGGCATATATGACGAAGACGCATGTATTATGGCACTGTTCACTAGTCTTAGAGCCTTCACGAACGGGTACGTCAATCGTGAAGCTGCACGCATAACTAGGATTCGTCTGAAAAGATGTATTGGTGCCATTTTTGTGTACACTTCTCTCCTGGCCTGCCTCTCGCTGGTCTTTCCGTCAAGGGAAGCCATGCTGACAGTCTGTGGTGCTCGTCGCCCCAGTGTCCAAGTAGATACTTCTCTTAATACACACAAGCTAAGTTCCTAACTAAAGGTCTCGTTCCCGCATAACCGAGAGAATATTATGTCTGTCCTCTCGGGGGAAAGTCGCGAGGAGCTGTTGAGATGCTGCACTGATTTGATAAAGGGCCTCCTGAACCCGTTTGTTCCATATTTGTTTTACACCCATGGAGTCTTACTGACACATGCAGCAATATCATGAAACGATAAACACAGTGTCGGTACGCACTGAAGATTCCGCTCTCGACGCTCGGTGCTAGACAATTATCTTGCACAAGTCTTAACACAATATTCTCACAATCAACCATCATCCAAATGCGATTTCTAAATGAAACATCCATTGTTAAATCTTCACTTACACACAGAACGTACATTTTGCTGCTCCTGCCCCCTTTGTGGACTTGACCTGAAACGCTAATCACTGGCAGATGCAAGTGTGTAATTTATTTCATGTCAGTTTACGTTTGTTGCATGCCGTCTTTGTGTTGTTGTTAATGGACATCATCGTATCTTCTTTAACATCCATAGACTCACTGATTTGCTGGACGCTGTTAGAAAAACATAAGTTTTATGATTTACACATACCTCTTTGGAATCATACTTAAAAAATAAAATGCAAAACTTTTATAACTAACTGACACTGTCTGCTGGAAAGCGATCAATTAATTCAATCTAAAGAAAGCTTCTGATATGAAGTTTTTTATTGTCTTCATCGCCTGTATGTACACTAGATTATTTGTTTCGACAGGACTAAGCTGCCATTTCCCGATCCACAGAGTACAGGCTATGAAGTCATACTGTGTGACAAACAGCACGTTTGTTTTCCTACTATCGAAATGGTCCCTTAATACAAAGACAGTAAAAGGTTAAAAAAATTTAGCTATGTCTTCATGTCATGGTAAGACTCTGTTTCGCTACGAAGACACAGCAATATTTGTTAATCTTCTACTCTCTTTTTATTGTAAGTCCATTTATACGATACGAAAACAAACGTGCTGTTTATAGCACAGCATGATTTCATAACCTCTACTCTGTTGATCTGAAGATGGCCACTTAGTCCCGTCGAAACTTGTAACCTAATGTACATACTCGCGCTAAAGACAATGAAAAACTTCATATAAGAAGTTTCTTTACATAGATAGCAAAACTTTGTGCTGAATAAATCAGACAATGTTGGAAAGGTAGAAGCTTTTTGTGACTAGAGAGTAATCGCAATGGGAGTCCAGCAGGGTTCTATTTTTGGTTCACTACTATTATACACACACACACACACACACACACACACACACACACACACATATATATATATATATATGACCGTCTACTTGGCATTCGACATGCAGACTTGGTTCTCTCTGCTACCGATGCTGGTGTTATAACAAATTCCATTAGAGCAACAGAAAAGATGGTTGGTGATATTTTACAAATAATTATCAAGTGGTTCTCTGAAAATGGACTCTACCTACATTTTGAGAAAACACACTACATTCAGATCTATACAACAAAATCATACCAACAACTGATGTAGTACATGCGCAGGAAATAGTGACTAGCATGGAATGACTCAAATTTTTGGGTGTATGCATTCTTGACAACTTGTATCGGGAAAAGCAATTCACTGATAATCTCAAACAAACAAACAAGTTCAGCTGCTTGTGTTCGTTGATAATCCTGGAAACAACTGACTGAACCGCTTGACATATTTGGATGTTTCCACTAGGTAAGGACTTATGTATAAATTCCCTAGCGTAACTCCTCACTTGGAGAGAAAGTACTGATTAGAAAAAGTGAGTAGTAGGAATAATACGAGTATGTGGTAGTCAGCTGCGGTTGTCTTGCAGGTACCTCTTCAAAGAGTTACGCATTTTAATTACAGCATCAGAAGACAATCATTTGCTACTGAACCTCTTCAGAAATGATCCATGAGACTTTGAAAAGAATGGTGATGTTCATACCTACAACGCTACAGCAAATAAACTGCTGTTATAATTCATTATTGATACTGTCAGTGGCTCGGAAAGGATTTCAATAGTCAGCAACAAAATTTTTGACCACTTGCGCTATAAAATATCTTATACTTAACACATCAAGTTAAAGTCTAGCCTAAAATCATTTCTCCTGGGCAAATCCTACTGTTCCATCGACGACTTTTCATTTAACAACCGTTAGCATATAAAAGAGAAAAAAACTAGTCTTTAAATGTTATTTCATGAATATGACTGAGAAATTATGCTCATATATTTCATACTAAACGTGTATACATAACATGTGAACTGAATCTTCCAAATCATTTCGATAAAAGAATAGTTCAAAAGATCTTTGGAAGATGTAACTAACTGAATTATGAAATTCCCCGAGTACTGCTATCATACGTCAAGAGAAGACGTATGAGAAGAATTTTACTACGGATGAGTCTTTCGAATTAATTCAGTACATGCACAGCAGCCGAATTCTGGGTCCGCGCATCCTCGCCTGCAAAGCTATCACAACTGCCATTAGTCGATTAGTAGCTCGCCTGAGAGAGTATGCAGAATATCATATTACGTTGTCTTTGAGGTGTGGAAGCATCTTTGATCAGCTTTCCTGTTGTGGCTATGTTCCGGTCACAGTAGACCCCATTTTTACAAGCAGGTGACCGTCATATACAAGTTTTCATGGCCTTACGCCACTTATGCATAATAAATGTACTGGATAAATGAATGTCAGTGAGTGAAGGCACTACTGTACAGAAACTTGATGAAGAAACATTGTGTGAATACTGGATGCTTGGCTTTAGGTGACCGTGTCGCGATGGTGCTGTGCGTCTTTTTTGTGGTTAATTAATAAGATTCTCGATTTCTTGGGTGCTTTAGTTAATATAAAATGAATAATGGCCTCCTCCACGATGACGTAAGTGCGTAAAAGTAAAATTCGTAAGACAATTCCATTTGTGCGCATATCCTCAAATACAGGTGCTTTTTGTTATTTCCCAGAGTAACAGCTGTAAATCACATGTGTTTCCGGAACAAGTCCTATACACAACTAAAAAAACAAATTCGCAGCCTTAAACTAAGTAAGAAATTCACTCTCCAAACATGTACCCAGAATATCCTTACCAAGCATAAAGTTATATAACTGAAATTATCATTTGTGAAGGTATAGTCTACAGTGGTATTACATATAAATAAGGTCATAAATATCTCATTTATGGAAGTTCATAATGTCATTCCAACTGGGAAGTGGTACTGGATCAGTCACTTGACTTTAGCTGTCTGCTTATGAACAATACTTGCCCCGCTAAGAACTCTGACAATACCAGGTGCACCTCTGGTTCTAACCCAACTTGCGTCAATACCGCGTTGGGTATCACCTATTTAAGGAATGTGTATTATACCCTACAGCCACTTCTGCAATTTCCCCCCGCCCCCCGTGAGTACATCCTTTGGAACAATCAGAGGAAAATTTACGAAACACTCTGATTGTTCCAAAGAGTCTTCGTCGTGTTCTAAAGATTATTTCGTAGCTTTATAATTCTTCTTTTTCTGCTACTACTACTTGCTTTTCTTATCTGCTTCCTTTTCTAATTTTTACGCTTCACCTCCTTTTCCGCATATTTTATAACACTCATCAACATATTAACTTTATCTTATTCTTCACTGAGATCAACATGATTCATTTTCTCTTATATCTTTAACGTGAAATCTTCCGTGCAATACTTTCATCCGAAGTTGAATATATGAAGTGGCGTCAATGTTGGCAAAGAATGTACAGGGCAGGAAAAGAAGATCAAGAAATCTTCATTAAAAACGAAGAAGATGCTTCATTAAAATCTCTAAGACCTACACATCGTCACGTATTGAATCGAATAATTCCAGGCAACTTTTTGGAAGTTGATTGGCCTGAGCTCATAAAAAAAAGATGGCTATAAATCACAGGACGAAGAAAACACGCTCTACTGCGGCAACTTGTGCTCAGTAGGAGGTTACAAAAACAACTTTTCTTGACCGTTCCTCAAACACTGTAATAAACTGCGGGAGCGATATGTTGAGGCTTTGTTTTGCAGGACACAAGCTGCTGCAAACAAAGGGAAGAATACACATGATTTCACAGTAGATTCCTGTGTCATTCACCAGTAGGAGAGTGGTATAAGCACTTGTGTTCTACGTATTTTACTCTCTCTCTCTCTCTCTCTCTCTCTCTCTGTGTGTGTGTGTGTGTGTGTGTGTGTGTGTGTGTGTGTGTGTGAGTAAGTGAGTGAGCGAGTGAGAGAGAGAGAGAGAGAAAACATCACATATAGTTGAAAAATATTCTGCTTTTCCTCTTTCCCATGTGCAGTACTTTGGAGTTGAGCCCTAATCTTTGAACTGCACAGTAGTTGCTCTCATTAGCACCTGTGTAGAGATGCAGAAATCCAACATGTAATGTTATCATTGTATGAAATGACAGACAGTGCAGGACTACTCAAATGGTGAAGAATGATGCTTTTCTACTTTTTAAGAAAAAGAGGAAGACAGTTTAAATTGAAGCATGGCATTGACGCAGTTAATGAAGAGAAGCGCACTCACATATCAGCTATTGAAGTAACAGGAGTTAACACCAGCAAGTACCCTTAACAAACATCACAAAACCTGTCAGAGTGTTTATAATGGCAAGAGTGCTGAGTGTGCTAAGGAAATATAATACAGAAATCCTAGCAAACGCTGACTCAGTTCTGTGCTATTATCATTGTCAAATTACAATAACAAATGCAAAAACTGAATCACATACAGATTGCTGAAACGGCCATAGCAGAATTAACAAAACTGGTACTTAATGGTCTTGAGAAGTGTATCACAGGCAGGATCTTGAATCTTTCTAAGATATTGGGAACTACTGATCATACTATTGTATTAAATAATACAATCATTAGGAATAACTAATGACTGGTCCCAAGGTAGATATGCCACAAAAAGTAATGAAACACAAGCCTCAAATGAGTTTAAACATATAGCGAAACCATCACTGGGACTAAAACAGGGGCTTCTCATGATAGTATATCACGACCGACACTTCTCGTGATACACAAAAATGAATACAGTTGTAAAAGTCCTGTAAAAAAGTCCCTGCTATTGACAGTGACATTTTAGTTACTGGGAAAACAAGAAAACTCTCTCAACGCTTTTTACGATTGATCAGTATGTGATCAATGAGCCTGAAAACAAAGAAAATAGATACGATGCAAGCAGATTGTAGAAAGAAAATGATTCAGTTACATTATGTTAATGGCACATCGACTGACAGCGCAAGAAATACAAAATTCTCAGTTGAATTCGTGTTAACATACAATGATACTTGTAAACGTAATGTTATCAGAACGTGACGCTCTTCTTGTCTTGTCATCAGTGTTTAACAGGGAGCATCTTTTACTTAAATGCTGCTCATGAGTATACACACCTCACAGACATGAAACCAAAGCACAAAATATGAACACAGTTTTGCAACTACGGAAAACATCCAAGAAAATAATAACCAACAGTGGTAATCGAGCTCTCCGTAAAGAACTGATCGAAACATTGAAGATTTAAACTACGCCAAGCAACTACATTTACCGATTAACTATGCGCTTGAAAAATAACCTAGACAATTACTGAAACTGTATTCTAGACAATTACTGTACAAACAATTCTGCCCATGATCAATGAAACGAGATCCAAACTGAACCAAGAAAGAATAAACAAAAAATTAAAACAGAAATTTCCACTAATGCATAAATCTTTCCTTAAACTGCCTAAGGAGAGTAAACAGCTGACTAAAGCGGTTCAGAGGTACTTCTTAAACAACCCAGTAAAACAAAAAACTGCGTGTAGGAGTTGGTAAATATGTAACATTAGAAAATGATAATAATAATAATAATAATAATAATAATAACAGTAATAACAGAACACCTTCCATTTTACTATCCCTTTCCGTACTATGATGTCTCTTTTCGGTTTTGGAATATCCTCTTTCTGACTACTCATCTCACTACTTATGCAGTGATGCTGACTCAATTTTTGGGCAAGAAAATGAATTACGCTGTTTTCGGAAATGTAGAGGCTCCAATGTGCATTTGGTCACCTTGATTTAGGATTATCGTCTGTTCCCTAATATTGGGGTGGAATGCCGTGGCAGACTATCTGCCCCTTCCTTGTTAAACTAAACCTGTAAGTGTGCTAGTGGCTGTACTTATGAACTATGCTATTTTTTTTCGTTGTTCTTAAACCGTAATGCGAATACATGACCTATAATATTGTGAAAGTAATCCATGGAGAATAACACAACTACTATTGACTTACTGAGACGACGTTCGTGGTCTGAGCAGAAGAGCGTAAACTGCTCTGGATATGTCTTTTTAATACATTATTACTGAACTGCAATTACATTTCAGTGAGTACGTGGCCTTCGTTTAGGTAACAAAAATGGTTCAAATGGCTCTGAGCACTATGCGACTTAACTTCTGAAGTCATCCGTCCCTAGAACTTAGAACTACTTCAATCTAACTAACCTAAGGACATCACACACATCCATGCCCGAGGCAGGATTCGGACCTGCGACCGTAGCGGTCGCGCGGTTCCAGACTGTAGCGCGTAGAACCACTCGGCCACCCTGGCCGGCTCAGATAACAAGCTCGAACACAGCAATTACGTAACCAAATATTTTCTTATATCGCATTTAAAATTGTTCAATAATTCACTATCAAACAATTAGAAGTGCGTAGCAGGATCAAACTGTGATTACATGAGCGACTACGTCAGACATTGAAATGTGGAATGAATACCTGGTGTCCCTTAACAAAGTACGTACCCATTACTGATATGTAGACATGCACATTCCTGTAACAGATACACAGAATCAAATCAGCAACGGAATCACAATCACAATCGTCTAAGATCTTCCGTGAGAGGGACGTGGCTGTAGAAGACGCAAGGTGTGCAAAGAGAACTTTGTCCAGGTTGATGAAGTGTTTAAATAGCCTCTTACGATTGCCACATGAACTGGTTGATAGTTACGACCAGCCACACCTTCCCATCTTATGATGTTGTGCGTATTAATGGCGACATAGGAGCAGTCAAGCGTCTTCCGACCTCTGAGGTGAAGTATCCTACTATTACTGTACCTACGAACAGGCCATGTTAAAATGCGCTGACATCATCTCATGTGAGCTCTGCCGTCGTTTCAACACACAGTGCAAGTTCTGCTACCGCTCCTCTTTTTGACATCCACAACACTCCTTTGCCTTGGCGGTGGGTTCACTCTCCATCCGGTGTGGCCACTCACTAATTCTGTTGGTCATGAGTGTTCGTATATATATATCTCAGTTGTGCTGCAGTGAAATCTTTACTGGATCCTGGGATCCTGGAGAGAAATTTCCCCTTCTGTGTTGCTCCATGCAGCGTCGGCTACGTTGAGTAAACTGGATTACCGTTATCACGTAGACAGTATGTTTACTCGAAGTAACTTCTTCCATTAAACATGAAAATTTCCGCAAATTGGAGTATTGGAAATGGAGCAAAAGCTCAAACAGATAAAAGATGGGTCTCCTACAGAGTGTGACTTTTCTAAAGAAATCATTTGTGCAGTCACCTGAAGCGATTTAGCGAAGCTGTAGGAAACTTAAATCGTGAAATCAAATCCAGTTTTCTCGAATCCTAATTTAGAATCTTAAATGCTGGGCTCAGCTTCTTAAAGATAATAGCCTAGTATTTGGTTTGGTGAATTGCATCACAGTAACTGTCAAGTTTCTTTCAATTTCAGGTAAATCATTAATGCTATGTACAGCATCAATATTAATCTACTTGGTTTCACAGGCTCCATTATGGTAACCTGAGAAATAATAAATAAATATAACAGTCCAATATCAACAATGAAATCACCGTGTATAAAAATGAGACTCCACTTCGGGACGGAAATTAAAACACGTTTTACTGTTTAGATAATCATTTTCCTTACCGGTACCGTCCTAGCACACTTGTTATAAAAGCACCAAAATAAATTACCCTTCTTTTCAAACCTTCGATAGTGCTTTCGTGTACTTCAAAATCTAGGTGATTCTTTCTGGGAAACAGCCAATTTATGATCCGTTCCTTAGTTCTTACCTACGATTTATAGAGCGAGTAGCATGATACCGTACAATTTTTTAACATGCTTTAATACAATGATTTCAAACAGATTGCTTAAAACTGATAGTATGTTCGACAATCGATCCCACTGGCCTTCTATATCTGCATCTTCACTTGTGTTTCTAAGTAATCGGTTATCATAAGCCCGTAAGCGTTAAGTACTTAACACAATGAAATGGGCAAAGATATCTGTTTGTGAATAGAGAGTTCCGAGTTCTCGAAATTACGTCTGCCGGCTGAACACCTTTACTGACACATACAATTTTTTCGGTGCATGACGAACAAGAGAGCGGAAACTTCTCTCAATTTCTGTTCGCCTAAGAGATTAAATAGCACATAGGATGAGAAATTCTCGTTGTGAATCAGTCCATGTTGCAGACACGCATATTTACACAGTGTGAAAATAAATTACATCAAATTTATCTCAATTACTGGTATTAAATAACCTCGTAATGAAACCTAAAATTAACACTGTTGAATTAAATGGTTTGGGATTAAGCAATTTACGAATTTTATAGGAAATATTTCACGTTTAATTTGCATTATGAAACGTTCATTAGCGCTTGTACTTATCAATATCATATTGGTGGAATACTAATAACAATTGTTTACAAAAGCGGAACATTGCACAGAGGGTACTAGCGATTAAGCACTTAACTACAGCGGAGGAGAATCCTAATATATACAAACCACAAAACCTGTTGCGTACTGACAAACAATCCAAGAATTTTTTAATTTTTTTATTGCTCTTCATTCTCTAGGCAGATCGCACTGGTTCAAGTAAATGACCTGTTCTGGTGTTAGTGGGGCAGAGAGAAGTCACAGTTGGGAACATACGGGAGAGGATCTCCAGTTCCAGCATTCGCCTTCCAACCGAGACATACCTCCCGAAAATCTTGGCCAAAGCCGATGGATGGACACGATTTTAATTTCGGGACGATGTCCGAGACGGAAACCATGAACATCTGTGAATCAGAAAGTACTTTTCTGTATGTGAAAATAGAGTAGAGTCCAAGTTTTCGTACACTGGCATTTTGTATAAAGAGAAAGAGAGAGAGAGAAAAATAAGAATTATAGACTTTTCGAAAAGCATGAACGTTATGGAAGCAACTTATTCATTGTGAATGCTCGGAATGACGCCACTGTGAAGAACGATGCTGGGGATTCGAATACCCATAGTTTGATGAGCAATATTACTGATAATGTTAAATTTCATTAGTAATAAGAAGACAGTTAGGGGATTAAAAATCATTAAAAAATCTTTCGAGAATTTTGGAGTATTAAATGCAGTGGTATATATATCTGATATAGGTATCAAAAGTCAACCTGTCTAATTCTAGGAAATACTTTGGTAAGACGAAACTGTGAAGTTTTCTAAGTAGACAGCTATCTACAGAACATAAGTACTTTTCGCTGGTATAATAAGTAAGTTCTGGTGATATAAAATTACACAGCTGTTTTAATCATCAAGTCACAAAGACCATCACATGTAACATGTTCTCACAACATTTTCGTAAGCTATTACAATAATCCGGCAAACTATAGTTAAAGGATATTAAATGAATCATTGTTGACAGCAGATTGTAAAATAACTGCAGTACTACAATCTAACATTAACAAGACGGAAAAAATATTCAGTTTTATTTATAGTCTTAAAATTTCAGTAAATATATGTAACCTGCTATTAAGAAATCCTAATTAAGTCAAGATGACAAACTGATGCTAAATATCACCTGTGTGGGAGAGCGTTCTACCTTGGAACACTTCTCACACTTTCGTCTCCATCAAAAATCCCTGCCATAGGAGTCTGATGTATTTTCTTATTCTGTTTTTAAATGGTAACATTCACTTTTGGTCTGGGACTATCTTTCTCTAAAATGAGAAAGGCTATTCTAGAGAAGTAAGGTTCTCGAAAGGTGGAACAATATTCCGAGGTACAACATGTTATGTAGCTACGAACAAATATTCCACTGAAATTTAAATGTGTTAAGATAAAGTCTTGTCAATACTGTATTTAATAGTCATTATTACACCACCATACGCCAGTAATGAATGAGTAAAATCGAATTAAGTGGAGATATTATGAAAAACCATTTACAAATTCAGTGCATTTTTGAATAGTTGCTATTGAAAAGAAACATATATATCAGATTTAGAGATTTGTTAAGATATTAAAGGATCTAAGTTCATTTGCAAATATCACATGCTCCATTATTAAACACCTTCTCCTGCTTCAAGGTACAAAATGGCACAACAGTCCATATGTTATGTAAATAATTCTAAAATTGTATAACATATTACTCGACATAAGATTCTGTACCTAAAGAATTAACAATATCTTCGAATAGCTTAAACAAATTATACATCACTTAAATGTGCGGAACGCGATATAATTACAAATCCTGCACAAAACATGATCTCGTGTCTCACAACTACAGAAACAGTACAGAATGCTTAAACCGCTTTTTGTGGTACCTAGCACGCATTCGTTCATTTGAGTCTAAACTCGGTCACTACATTGAAACATCAGCGAGGAAATATCAAGTGTTCCTAGTTATACTATTCTCAAGGTACGACACTTCTACCAACTAAACATGAAAGACAGTTACACAAACAGCTATAAGTGATATTAAAGTATGTTTTGTTAATAATGTTATGAAAAAATTACCATAATCCCAAAGTCGGGTATATTATAGTGCAAAAGATTTCCTTGTCAACCGACGGAAAATGAAGACAACACACTGACGTGGTGATCTTGGCCTAAACACGTATGGGCCATACAGATGAAAATTTGGTTGGTTCAAGACAGCAGCTTATCTCCATAATCATACGCTTTAGTACTTCTTGTGGTTCGATAGCTAGCGGCAGAAAGGAAGAGATTACCAGATTATGCTTTAGAAGCATCAGATTAATGCTAGAAGTAGGTTATGCTTTAGAAGAAGTTGAGATTTATAATGCAGTAAGTCGTGTTTAAACAGAATTGTAGCAAACACCTTTAGCCATAAACGAACTCAAGGCTTTTCGCTCCGTAATTACTGTTAGTCTGTTTGGAATAAGTGGCAGCTATTTACACTTCTGAGGTAAACTCGATCGCTGTTCACCTAATAATTGTTAACTCTTATTCTGAACTCATTGCAGTTGAAAACACCCGACACAATTGAGTCCTCAGTACCTAGTTACGTGTCTGGAGATGCCAAATTACTTTAGATTTCGAGCAGACAGTGTAGTACAAGCTGTAGATGATGGATCATGTATCAGGTATGTTGGACTGGATTAAGATTTTACAAATTTACAGATGATGCTCTCGAGTGAAACTTATTACAGTGTTCTTCAAGTCTCAGTCTCTCCTGATGCTTATCGTACTTCACATAAGCTTTGTAATCGATGTTGGGTAAGACTTAGACAACAAATCATTGACTCATACGAATTGTGTAAACTCTGATCACCTAGCTGCAAGAAACAGAAACTGTGACTATACATGTGTCTCTGGAGTGACTCACCCTTTCCATGATATCCGTTCCCAGGTGTCACGCAGTAGTGCTCTTTTCTTGATAAAAGCTAATGAATTCTAATGTAATTTGCATTCTATAACACCACAGTGGAATTTATATTTCGTAGTGCCTACTGGCATGTGTTGAGTCATCTCCACACTGGAGGACGTTCTGTATTATTGGAGTTGATTTGTTTGTATTTACCTATTTTTGTTGTTCTTCTATAACATCTGAGTTATTGAGGATGGGCAGAAGTTGTGTTTTGCTCTTTTGTATCTCTTCTTCCTATAGTGTTTGTCTTTCTTCACTTTCTACACGCTTGACATTTTTACTTCATTTGCTTTCGATTCTGTTGACCTTATCAATCTTAATTGAAATTATTTCTCTATCCTGAGAAACATTTGTTCAGAGAAATGACTGCAATTAATTTAGTAAAGTAGTATAAACTTTTATTTGTTATCGTATTTTTGCTCATGCTACTGATGTGCCTACATAATTCCAGTGTTCCCTACCGTTCTCTGTCGACCTGTACTGGGGTTTTTCAATCATATGTTGATCCTTGTGTGCAATAAGTTTCAATTCTTTTCGTCTGCAGTTACTCTTCAGAGGTTTCGTAAGTACACATTTAGTGTGTCTTCATCGATTCAGTGAGAGTTAAACTAAATAGCTTCTGTCTCCCAAATACTGACCTGATTTGCTTTTTTAATAATCTCATTTGTCCGTATACAACATCGATTTTATTAAAATTTGATTTGTCAATTTTTCAAAACGTCGCTTCCGGAATCTTATCGTCACCTAATCGTTATCTTATCCTGGTCTGTCTCGTGTCCGATTTTTGAAAGCTCCAGAAGCTTCCCTATGAAACTAAATTTTTGCTTAATGTTTTTCTGTTCAGTCCACCTTAGTCCAAACTTTCCGGGAGCCTTTGTAAAATAACCTAGCCACACTTCGTTTTTGAATCAACTACAAGACTACTGTTTTTCTACCTTTCATTTTCTTCCTGTCAAAATGCTTTCGACAGAAATATTTGCTCTATAATGGTTTCCATAGGGAAGAGACCTGTTTTAAGCTACCAGGCATCGTTCAGCTGAGAACTGATAACACGTGATGTCCCACGAGGTCCCATCTTAGGGCGTTTACCTTTCTTGTGTGCATCGATGACCATTCATAAGATACGTTACAACATACTAAGCTTGTTTTGTTTCCACATGATACAAACACTGCAATGAATGGAAAAATCAAGCACAGCGTTAGAGAGATCTGTTGGTGAAACATTCATGGAAATCCAGAAATGGTTTCTAGACATCTCTTTGTCAAAAACTCTGAGCACAAACATACGAAATGCAGATCAAATTACCCAAGAGATTTCCTGCAAGTATACGCCTGAAATGTGAAAATAGAGGGGAATACCACAGAAGTGCTGAATCGCCTAAACAAATCTCCATTTGGAATGCTAGTGCTGTCAAGCATATCTAATATAAAGTTAAAAAGAAACTGGTGATGTGCGAGTATGACCCGTCCTCTGAGGATTCCGTACGAAATTAATTATGTATTAGATGGTTCATCCAACCCGGGAAACGAAAATTCGACGATTTTTTCCTGTTAATGATATCTAAACTGGCAAAAAATTCGAGCAGTGAATTTCAAGACTTTCGAAAATGTTTTCATTTTAAGTCATAGGTTTAAATTTTTTGTGTAACTTTGCATTTGCTATGAAACTCCTGGGAGAAGGATGTCTCAACGGACGGAGAGACTGACAGTCGGGCAATAAATGACAAAAAATTTTAGGAATTTTTCCTTCACTTGTACTGCGAAAAATTCCAATTTTATAATTATAGGTCAGGGGGAAGCGCGCTATAGGGCTTGATAAGTGAGTTTGCAATCATCAAAATATGTGATGTACTCTTAAATGTCAGTATCTTTTACACTCAATTGACTTAGAAGATGTAAGATTTTTAAAACCAAGGGAGCGTAGACCTTAGTGTGTGATATGAATTTCAACTGTATATATCTACCCGTTCTTGCGAAAAAGGATTCGCCACCGCCAGACAGAAACAGACAGACAGACGCACACGAACCCTAAAATAGCTACCACACTTTGCTTACTTTCATTCCATAACGTCGTACTGGACCATTTTCTTCAAACAAAGTTGAAGTTTTCTGAGTCCTAATACTTGCAACAGGAACTGCCTGTGGTGTGAATGGAAGTAAGTCCTGCAGAAGCCCCTTTAGTGAAATAGTAACGCTATCTACTGCTGGACAATATATTTGTTCCTTGATGACATATGCCATTAATAATGTTTCGCTTTTCACAATAACAGCTCAGTTCGTGGAATTAGTACTAGAAATAAAAATTGTATTCACAAAGATTCAAAGACACTTACTTCTGTCCAGAATGGCGTCCACCGCTCTGGAACATAGTGTTTCAATAACTTGCCAGAAGTCATAACATTTGAGAGAGACCAAAGAATTTATTGGTGGCGAACATCTACTCCTTCATTGATGAATTTCGTAGCACAACCGAATGATGTTGATGTGTTACTAATAATAACAAATAACACGAGTATCACATGCAATCTGACTTCTGTACAAATGTAAATGATTCGTCTGTATCATGGCGTAAGACTACATTTGCCTATGAATTATCATTAGTGCCTCATTGTGTCGAAAAGTTACATGTTTGTGACAAGTTTGTCGTAATGCTTTAAATGAAAATATTTTTAAGATTTTCGAGTTATTCCAAACCCATGAGTGCCATTTCGCTTGGAATCTGTGGAAGGTTCATTAGCTTAAACTGTTTTCCTTTGTAAATATTTGTTATACACCATGTGATCAAAAGTATCCTGACACCTGGCTGAAAATAACTTACAAGTTCGTGGCGCCCTTCATCGGTAATGCTGGAATTCAATATCGTGTTGGCCCACTCGTAGCCTTAATGACAGCTTCCACTCTTGCAGGCATACGTTCTATCAGGTGCTGGAAGTTTTCTAGGGGAATGGTAGGCAATTCTTCACGGAGTGCTGCACTGAGGACAGGTATCGATGTCGATCGGTGTGGCGTTGCGAAACATCCAAAAGGTGTTCTATAGGATTCACGTCAGGACTCTGTGCAGGGCGGTCACTTACAGGGATCTTATTGTCGTGTAACCACTCCGCCACAGGTCGTGCATTATGAGCAGGCGAACGATTGTGTTGAAAGATGCAGTCACCATCGCCGAATTGTACTTTAGCAGGGGGTAGCAAGAAGATGCTTAAAACATCAATGTAGGCCTGTGCTGTGATATTGCCCCGTCCAGAATAAACACGACCACACCACAACACCACCGCCTCCGAATTTTACTGTTGGCACTACACCCACTGGCAGATGACGTTCACCAGGCATTCGCCATACCTACATCCTGTCATGGGTTCGCCATATTGCGTACCGTGATTCGTCACTCCCCACATCGTCTCTCCACGGTTCAGTCGTCAAATGTTTACGCACCTTACGCCAAGATAGGCGTCGTTTGGCATTTAGCGGTGTAATATGTGGCTTATGAGCAGCCGCTCGACCATGACATCCAAGTTTTCTCACCTCCCGCCTAACTGTCATAGTACTTGCAGTGGATCCTAATGCAGTTTGGAATTCCTGTGCGATGGTCTGGATAGATGTCTGCCTATTACACATTATGACTATCTTCAACTGCCGGCGGTCTCTGTCAGTCAACAGACGAGTTCGGGCTGTACGCTTTTGTGCTACACGTGTCCCTTCACGGTTCAGTTTCACTGTCACATCGTAAACAGTGGACCTAGGGATGTCTAGGAGTGTGGAAATATCGCTTACAGACGTATGAAGTCTGTGACTTCCGCGGAGAGCCCCATTCTGCTCTCTAACGATGTCTATTGACTACTGAGGTCGGTGATACAGAGTACCTGGCTGTAGGTGGCAGCACACGGCTGTCAAGATATTTTTGATCACATAGTGTAGATTCTTGTTTTCTAAAATGCTCTCTGGACGATCTGCTCAGTATGGACCTACTGGAAAGAACAGTACCTCTAATCGAATTTAATCTAATGATATTGTTACAGAACAAATTCAATTCCCAGGTGTGAATATAAATATTTGAACTTATTACTCGACGCAGACGATAGGTAAAAAAGTCAGGCTCATACCGTGTGTCACTACCTGTAACTGAACATGTGAGGTGTGCTGTGTTACAGATTGCAGAAGGCTACACGTAACGCATTGCCACATCGAGCCAGGCCATAATCGAGAACCGCAAACGGTGTTTTATGACAGCAGCTAATACGTCATTTCGCCAGTCTTGCACTACGGAGCGATGACATGTATCTTCCGCTCTCAGTTACTCTGCAGCGTCCTAGTACGGACGGAAAGTGTGAAGGCTAGGAGAATGTTCAGTAACTCGGGCACCACGATGGGGCAAGTCCGCAGACACCACCGGATAACGAGGGCAAATGACACATCGCCGACTGCGATGACTTTATGTGCAGCTTTAAATACAACCGTTTCGAAAGCCCCAGTCTCTCTGGTCATACCCTCTCTATCATTGATTCCAGCGGAATGACAGTCTCGCTAGTTACAGAAAAACATGACTAGCGAATCGTGATGTGCTCCTGCCGAAAGAAGACTTCGTCTCCGAGACTACAGCCAGGCGGCTGTAGTGGAAAAGTCGCGGCAAGCTGCTACTGCTGCCAAGCCGCCAATGTGATTGAAGAAGATGTTTCCCAGCCATGGCGGAGAGCCATACCGAGTGACTGCAAAGTACTATCTACAACCAGTTGGGCGTGACACCAGAGAATCGCCTCCCTGGCTGTGCATAGTATCGCCTTCGACATTCCATTCTGTGTCGCCAATTTGGGTTCTGGGCTTTCGCCTTCACGACACCCTCCATCTGTTACATGCTGTCGGCACCAGCCTGATTGCACGTCTTCTTCGAGAGCGCTGAGTTGGAAACTACACTAGGTCATCGTGGAACGTCTTGGCAGACGGCGGCCCCGTTGCTCGCCGCCGCCACCAGCACAGCACACGGTGTAGCACTAAACCACGGCAGCAGACGTCACAAATTTCCGACAAGAGACTCTTACAGTTCTGCATATTTTACACAGTAAGCATGCCTTATTTCAGAAGCTGCTGTTTCATTGACGCCGTAGGGCATACAACAGTCACGCACACCCGTTCCCCAGCTTAGCCTCCTAGACCAGTAGCATCACCACCTCACCTGCTCTATCTCCATACCCACTAAAAATCCTAAAAATCGTCATCCGAAGGGTTACCGCTACAATGTGGCAACTACCCTTTTTGACATTTCAATTGACTCCACCTGGCTGCTTATCCACGTGACCTCCTACTGCATTTAAACAGGTCTTGAAACGTACTTCAAAAGGAACATGAAGGAATGAAGGATTTCGATAGTAATTTGCGTGAATTCTGCCTCCCTGCTGTTTTAACGCATGCATGAGAGCGGATATCTATTTTACTGATATTTTTCCCAGATATTCGAGACCATAGCACACAGCTGATTTTCGCGCTCTGATCTCCATATTTCAGCGACTTTGTAAGCTTCCTGAGGCGCTTTACTGTTTCTTTAAATTTTAATATAATTTCTTCACCTCTGTTATCCTCTCAGATTTTTCCATTGTGTAATTGTATCGTAATTTGTATTCTCTATGGTTTTGGAAGTTTAGAAATGATTCCATGAAGTTAGAAAAAAGTTCTCCGTTTATGTTGCTACTAAATGTTATGGAGTCATCATTTTCTTCAAAGAGACAAACAAGAAATCGGACGTAATTGTAACTCTCACTTAAAGGATTTATGAATTCGGCTGACTTTATTTTCTTTGATATCCTCCTCGAGACATTATAAGCTGTTATGAACATATATAATTTTTCTAGTATGATGACCTTTACCCTTGATTTCTTTGTTACTTAATTTCATCGTGTGTCGTTCAGTTAGCACATACTTAAATATTTTGTTGCATTGTGTGATTTTCTTTTATTTTTTAGTTCCCCCAAAATTTTGATCTGTGTGTTAATATGTGTTTAGCTATCACCCAGGTTACCAATTTTAGCTACAGGAAATTTTCGTGATTATTTATTTTTTTCGGAACTGCTTTGTCTTCTGATCTCGCATTTATTCTTTGTCTATTAAACGGAAAACTTATCTCTACTGTGTAACTATGTAAGGACACTCATGTTCAGAAAAAACACAACATCTTGAACTACTAGGGATAGAACGTTCTTAGCCGGAGAACATAAACATTAGCATTAGATTTCAGTCTCCTCAGTTCAGCATGTATCGTGTTGCCTAGTAGGAACAGGGTCCGCCATGGGCCCAGATAACTTGTTCCTTGCGTGTTGGCGCCAATGCGTATAACGCGTGCATGTGGTGTAGTCATCCATGCTGCATTCACCTGGTCCCAAAGTTCACCTGTGGTGGTTGACATTGGGTCACAGTACTGCACTCGTCCTTTCATCATATTCAACAGATTTCCGATTGGCAACAAGTCTGTTGATCTGGTAGGCCAGGGCAAAAGGCTGACATTCTGTGACATCAAGAAGGCAAGTGTTCGTGCAGCAACATATGATCGTGCAGTGGCTTGCTGAAAAATGGCTTCTGGGGTGTTGTGCAAAAAGGGTGTGTCTACATGTCGCAGGATGTCATTCACGTAGCCCACACTGGCCATGGTGCCCTGGGCACACACCTTCTGTGATTTCTGGTTGTACGCAACAGAACCCGACGCCATAAGGCCGTGACTTGGTGCTTTATGTCTTGTGCGAATGCAGTCACTCTTATGTCGCTCTCCATGCCTGTGGCGAACCAAGATGTGACCATCGTATTCAAACAAACAGAACCTGTATTACTGTCCCTATCAGTGTCGTTCCATATACCACTGACGTCTGACATGTTTCTGCACACTCGTGAAAGGTAGGCGGAGAAGTGGACGATGTGGACGTAACCCATGCTGTAATAAACGGCGACTGACTGTCACCCCTGATAGTGTACGATGTGTTCCACTGTTGCGCCAGAGCCGAGGAGGACGCAGATCTGTCCTGTAATGCCATTCGGATGAGGGGTCGATCCTCTCGGGGAATGGTGTGGTTGTTGCGACCCATTTCGTCGTGTTCTACAGTCTTCCGTGAGCCATTATGCACACACCCTTTGCACTACCGAAACACTTCGTCCCGCACGAGAAGCTATTTCCCGGATGGATGCATCACTTTCTGTCATGCAAACAATGCCCCCTCGTTCAAACGCACTGATCTGATGGTACGGTTCTCGAAAACGTCTAAAGGGCATCCTTCACGTCTGCTCAAGTCACACTAATCCATTACCTTCGGTTTATAGCGACAACGCGAGCCTCAGGCACATTTTACCTGTAAGTAGTTTTGATATTCGATTCTTGGTTGTTACTGCAATCTTCTGTGCTCCTCATAGTGAGTTAGAGGAAATCGAAGCCAAACGTTTCTTTCGGAGGATTTCGAATGCTTGGCAAGGTTTTCAGTCACAAATTATTAAAAGAGTGATTAATCTTTCCCCACTGCTGTTAGCCCCTTTTCTTGGGCCAACTAATCTGCCATACTGTTTTCAGTCCCTATAGGTGAGTAGCGATGAAGAGGTGTAGCTAATAAATCACAGGTTACCAGTTTTGATACAGAAACTCGTCCATGGAATAGCATTAAGTATATATTTATTTGATCTGAAACGGCTTTCAGAATTACCATGGTGTTAATGAGAGAACCCGTGAAAAGTTTCGAGGCCTCCTTGTAAGGACTCGGAGTGATTGTGAGTGTGTGTGTGTGTGTGTGTGTGTGTGTGAGAGAGAGAGAGAGAGAGAAAGAGAGAGAGAGACAGAGAGAGAGAGAGACAGACAGACAGACAGACAGAGAAAGAGCGAGAATTCGTGTTTAGCTATCATATGCCTACTTGAGGTTCCGTCAGTTTCTATAAAATAAAAAAAGTTGTTCGGTTTCCTTCATCCGACAACTTGCGTAACATATTTGAAGTAGTCTGCAAATCTCAAGCTATGTTGCACTTTTCAACATTTTTTTCTTTTTCTTGTGAATCTTCCTGTTATGTGTTTCAGCTGGCACTAGAGGATCAATGAAAGAGGGGAAAATTACTTACATGAATTTAGTGTCTTCAAGTGCCCAAATCGAAATGCCGGATTCATACCTGCGAAACAAGGAACGCTGAAATAAACATTGGACTATGTCAAAAACCCACTGAAATTTAAAAAAATCTAAAATATAGCTCTTAGAACAATACAATCATTTCATGGTACACTTTGAGATTTGACATGTCTGTGGAAATTTGACATATACTGATTTATAAAAATTGTAGACGGAAATACTGACATTGCGACGCAGGCTATGGAACAACAGAAATTGGACAGGTGGTAGTAGGACTCACTCACTGACAGTTCCGTACAGACACAATTCTGCACATGGGCAACTCATCCATTTCGGGAGTCGAGTATCTCCACGATTTTTGCCAGTTATCGACATTGATACCGGCAGTATATCGGTTCCTAGGATTCCAATACATTCGAGAATATTTGAATTTCAAATTAGAAGTGAGATAGCTAATCACAAGAGATATTTTCTCCAATGATATAACAACAAATTAACAATTTTCTGATTTTTTCGTTTACCTGCACTGCGAAATCTTTCTTATTGGCAAATTTCATAGCTCTAGGCCAAGAGGAATTACACTACAGGTTTGGACGAGTGAATTTACGAGTATCAAAATATGTGACACAAACGGCTTTATCCTTTAGTTGCATTGACTTACGAGCTAACGTTTAGTGTATTGCCTAGGGATCATAGGCTTTAGTGTGTGACATAAATTTCAGCTTCATTCGTCTACCCTTCCCTAAGAAAAAGGTGTCTTAACAGATGGGAAAACTTACTGACAAACAGTCAAATATTTTTCCGTGTGAGATAATTATAATTTTTTTTTTTCCTTTGGTTGTAGTGTCAGACACTCCTTACTGCCAAAATTTCATGAGTCTAGGTCAACAGGAAATACCCAGAAGATTTTGATGACTGTATGTGACACAAAGAGCCGTATCTGTTGAGTGCATTGATTTAGAAGCTCACTCTTATTTTATCGCCAAAGGACCATAGACTTTAGTATGTGACATAAATTGCGACTTCATACTTCTAACAGTTCCTGAGAAAAAGGGGTTTTAACAAATGGACAGACAGACAGATTATTAACAAAAAATTATTTTTCGTGTGATAGTATTACAAATTAACGATTTCCAGATTTTTTTCCTTTGGTTGTAGAGTTGAACCTTGAATCTTGACAAATTTCATAATTCTAGGTCACCGGGAAGTACCCTGTCGATTTTGATGAATGAGTTTGCGAGTATCTAAATATGTGACATAATGGCCATATCTTTTGCTTGCATTGATTTATAAGTTTCCCTTTTTTACACTGCTAAGCAAGCGCAGCCCTTAATATCAGACATCTATTTGTATGTGATAAGTTTACTCGTTACTGAGATAAAAGAGTTTTCAACAGTTGGACAGACGAAAAGACAAACAGACAAACAGACAGACGGCTACCAAAGTGACCCTGTACAGGTTCCGTTTTTAGCAAGTGAGATACGGAACCCTAAAAACCAATAGGGCATAAAATGGTAAGTGGGGCTGAAGAGACATCGTTGCTGGAGGAAATTCTTTCAGCAAGGAGAGCGAGTTTATATCTTAGTAATCACCTAAACCTATTTTGAGAAACGAGGGAATGAAAAGACACACATACACACACACACACACACACACACACACACACACACACACACACACACAGAGAGAGAGAGAGAGAGAAAGAGAGAGAGG
Source organism: Schistocerca piceifrons (assembly GCF_021461385.2). Classification (NCBI taxonomy): domain Eukaryota; kingdom Metazoa; phylum Arthropoda; class Insecta; order Orthoptera; family Acrididae; genus Schistocerca; species Schistocerca piceifrons. The sequence goes on from NC_060142.1 coordinate 434,102,028, forward strand.
GAGGGGGGAGTTGTAGTTTGTTTTAATATGAGCGATCGTTTAATCGAGAGTGGTAGCAATCATATGCAGTCTAATATCAGCTTTTCTGGAGTTTATACGTTAAGAACGCCGCACTGCGTTTTGTATTAGAGTGGAAAACTCTCTCGTGCACGCTCTCACAAAGCGCTCGCAGACCCATACGTTGAGGCCCGCCTTTCGTTCTGTGGCTGCTCGCTGAAATTCGCCTCATACCGCCGCTGCCCCGCTGCAACTGCGACAGCTTTGCTTTTATTCTCAACAAAAGTGGGCCGTTCACAATGTCGGGTGCGTACAATGTGGGTTCCCAGTGGAAGCGATGCATTTATTTTGCAACTGAAAAGCACCCGCCGTTTAATATCTGAATTACAAATGCGGCGTATGAATTTGGAACTGAAGCCCCTCTCGCTCCACCCAGCCATCGATACCCCTCCAACTGATGAAACAACACAACCGAGGAAAATGTCATATGATCTACAGCGTCAATGTATGAGAACAGTTTGTTTTATTGTGAATGCTTTGTTGTTATCTTAAACTTATTGTAGAGTATTTCCAGTGGAGGATTTATAATGAAGACTGAAACTTTGCTGTAAGGGTAAAATTGTGTTCGGTCCCGGTTTCTAACACTGACGTTTTACGAAGGTAAAATCAGCATGTGTTCAACAAATTCGAAAGTAACATTCTATCTTAAATTCAACACGTGGGTGATGGTCAGAAAGAGGCACATGGCAGAAGAACACAAAATCCTTGTGTAAACAAATTCACTTCTCAGTCAACTTAAATTCTCAAAATGTATCGTGTTTACTGCGAAAAAATAGGTAACTGGTGCTTCGTTTCATTATTTAAACCATAAAAAATTTATCTATGGAAATATCAAAAATTCTAACAAATTCTGGTGTCTCATAGTAACTATCCAGTCACTCCGTGACAATTCTAGAAACTGGTAAGCTGACAACTTGAAGTTGTATCATAGCGTCTGCGCAAAGAACGTTGATACTGCCCAAACAGTTATCAATAACGTGGTACTCATATCACACCGAAAGTTGATAGTTGATCAGAGTATTCCTCTTTTATTGGTGGAAAAGTTCCTCTAAAATATTTTAATGGTAGACAAATTACCATATGAAAAGACAGTAAATGACTTCAGAATATTCATCAATAAGCAACTGAATTGAGAAAAACTGAACTGTAACAAAAATTGGTTCAGATTTTTGACCAGCGAAATATTTACTAATGTGATGTAGTTCAGCATGGCACGAACAGAGAAACTGTTAGATGATTCCACATAGTTATAGACGCCAGCGTGGATAACTTTGCTACATATCTGTCGTTCCTATGTTCATTTGGGCTGGATGTGAAGGTACAGGGGACGTGATTTTCGCATCTTCAGTTTGCTTCGTCTATTTATCTATCATTTGTGTCCCCAGTAACCCTCCTCACATTTCCAAAGCCTATCGTCAATACGTAACTGCATTACCGGTTCGGGTAAGTGCAGCATATTACTGTCAAAAGAACAACGTAGAGTGATTTAACATAAAAAATTCTTTAAGGGATATAAAAATCCGTAAACGACAATAAAAAGTGATATAACGAATCTCATTAGAACCTAAATACCAATACCGTCGGAAAAAAAATCAGGCAAAACTGATAGTGTCATGAGACACGTTTGTAAGTATAGCCGAGCATGATACTCATCAGAAGCCAGATATAGGAGATACATTAATGGAATACCTAAGCAATGAAGAAATAAATACTGTAAATCTAAACGTAATACAAAAATCTGCCTGGATTACACATTATAAAGAATTGTGGTAAAATCAAGACTGAAAGAAGCATGCAATAAAGGACAATGCAAGGAATTGATTGCCGAACCCTGATAACAATTTTAATGGATTGTATAGGCCTGTTGGAAATGAAGATAGTCGTACAAAAATCAAAATCCGAACATCACTAAGGCTAGATGGAATAACTTCCGAAATGACAAAACGCGGGTAAGTTCTCTCAGAATTAAGAATGCTACTGCTCTTGAGGAAAGCTGAGTGCAATACGAGATACCAAGGAGTGGAGGACGAAAGAAGCACCTAAGTCATCTAACTACAGGGTACAAGTATTCTAAACAGTGCTTAAATAATACATTAAAGGCTTCGAAATATCTCCAGTATAATATCAATGGAGTAATATGCATGTTTCCCAAAGGGAAGATCGTACACAGACTATGTTTGCCCACTGAAACAAATAATACAAAAGAGGCAAGAATTTAATCTGGAAGCTTGTCTCGCATGTGAGGACTATAAGTAAATTTGATAGCGTTCACAGAGATAAGCTATGAGCAAGAAAAAGAACAATTCCTGAACATATGATCCAAGACGCAAAACTTCTGTGTATGAACACAAAAGATTACATTTGACATGGACAGAAAGACAACACCTGGAATACAAATATATGAAAAAGAAAAACAAGGGTTTAGCTTGTCATAGACGTTATTCCATATCTATATAGATGATATTACCAGAGAATGGAGAAGAGGAAAACACTATTACCCATTAATATTGGGAGGAAAAAACATATCTACACGTAGTTATTCACAAACGACCTGATTATCATACAAAGCAACGAAGATAAACTACGAATGGCATTATAAGAACTAAATGAAATAAGAGCAAGCTACAGACCGATTATATCTCAAAATGAAACTAAAACTATGGCCTTCTTAGGTATGTACCCAGTGTGAATAATAACAGCCCTCAATAATAAACCGAAAGACCTGGTAGCCGATTTCCAATACTTAGGATGTGACATATAATATGAACAAGTTGTGGATATACAGGATAAAACTAATACTTCCCAGCATATATAAGACACAATAAGAAGAATACTTAAGGAGAATGGAAGGAAAGAAACACAACAGGAATTCTACGTAGTCATGGCATTCCCCACTTTATTAAATTGGCGAAAACTTGCACATTCAGAAACAAATATTTACGCCAACTCTAAGCATCAGAAATTAAATTTCCAAGATCTCCGGGAGGCTGAACTTGGGAAGACAAAACTACAAATGAAGTAATAAGAGATGAACTAGGCACCCAACCAACAAACCAAAGGATAATCCAGCATAAAGGAAAATGGAAAGAATGTGTACTTCGTATCTGTCACAAATAATCCCTAAACTAGCAATAGCAACCGTGGGAAGAGCGAGGAAATGATAGTGAGACAGCAAGAGGCCCTAGGGCCTAACCCTGAAGCGGCAGAAGAAAAGATTTTGGCTGTACGCCTGCGTACTGCAAACACTTTCTATATCTTCTTCTCGATTTATGCAGTACCATTGTGGACTAAACTACCCTGCAACCTGCATTTAATCCTAAAAGGCCCTAGATCCAAAAGGAATTCCAGGACATATCTGTTATCATCGGGGTATCTTCCTTTTCGGTATATCCCAGCTTTTCTTCTTTCCGTCCAGCAGGGAACAAGTATCTTTGTGACGCTGCAAATTGTCCATCGTCTTGTCATCCTTCTCTATTTCTATTTTCGTTCTTCCATTTCATACGCTAACCTTATCCTAATATTTCTGGAGCTTCCTCTGAATATTCAACGTTTTCCCAACACTGATTCCTTGTGTGCTGCTGCCTCACATTTTTCTTGGATGTCCTTCCTCACATCCGTCGAGAATAAATTGAGAAAATTACTTAATATCGTGTTAATAATACTGACATTTCTTAAATTCCATTTGCAATACGGTACGTATTGTTGTTGTTATCATTATTATTGCCTGTCGGTCTTGTACCATACAAATTATAACGCTGATTTAAGAGAATGTGTGATTAGATGTATGAGAGGGTAAAATAAATGTTTAAATAAATAAATACTTGAGTTCTTTAACGGGGTCGTCGAACACATGTATACAACTATAGCCTATGGCTTACGTCAATCTACTGTACAGTTTTGAAACACGCTACATGCTAGCGAATTATGACGTTGCTATCAACACAAAATCTGCTCTGTGGTAATTAACATAGATTCTGCAAACAACGATACAGCTCACTCTGATCGTCCACGAGACTGAAAAGCAGTGAATATTGCCATTCCTTGACATCTGGTCGGGCGTGGATGTGTGTGATGTCCTTAGGTTAGTTAGGTTTAAGTAGTTCTAAGTTCTAGGGGACTGATGACCTCCGATGTTAAGTCCCATAGTGCTCAGAGCCATTTGAACCACTTTTGAACCTTGACATTGGAACGGGTTGTTTACGGTTAAGTATTGTCACCTAGTGAACAATCTAGCAGCACACCAAACATCTGAACTGCTTTGTGAAACCGACAGGAATCTTCAGACGTAAAAGTAACTTGGGATGTAAGTAATGAGAATTTTATACACAATTTACTACTCAGAATAAGCATTCATAACATAGTCTACAACGTAGAGAACTCCATGAGGCTGCTCGCAGTTGGTGCTGTTCTATATACAGAAGTCACCACGCTACAGAATTGTAAAAAACTACAAGAAGACCTTCATAAATAGATGCTGCGATCAGGGATACACAGATGACCATCAGTACAAAGAAGTATGGTATTGCGCCTAAATATTGGTGGAGATTTATTACACAATTACCAATCACAGAAAACAGTCACACTCATTATGTACATGAGGATAAGCACGGGGAGCGATGTAGAATGAAATGACTGCATAAAAATGGTCGTAGGAACGGCAGATAGAAGCCAGATTCATTGCAAGAACCCAGCGGAAGTTTAGTACGAAGACGATAAAAGAGAGAGTCTGTAAACCTTTGTCCTACCGACACTTCGACACTACTCTTCAATATGTGATACTTAGAGGTAAGACTGATACGGAAAATAAGAAAAATTCAAAGAATAGCTGTGCCTTTCAAATGGGATCGATCAGTCAACGACAACATGTTGCTTCATCCAACTTATATCTTGTTATGGACTCTGGTGGCGATCAGATTCGAGCAGTACGGAGTAACACAAACAGCGATTCTTCCAGTACATTATTCACTACTAGAATGGGATGCTGGCGAGGGGGTGGGGGAATAGAGGAGTTGAGGAGGGGGGACAGGGAGACTAGTTTACATACAAAAGTAAATATGTCTCACGGAGCATACTAGCAAGAGTAGAGGCACATGTAAATACATAGTATTATAAATTAATCGAGATAGTTTGTATGATGCACGCATTTGCTACTACTGTTATTTGTATCACTAAGAAAATAAGTCATACGCACGAAAGGAAAAAAAGAGGGTCTTACCCATACATTGCCGACAGGTAAGAATAACCGCCGTGAATGTTGTTTTAGAATTGAAAGTAGCACTTTCTTTATATAAATTTGCCCAATATTCAGTCATAAAAATTACAGTAGCTTGAAATTTGGTAAAAGCAACATTTCTACTGAAGTTTGGGGTTCTGAAACAGATCAGGAATCCGCATAATACCGACTGTAATCTGATTGCTTGTATGAAGAAATATTATGAACTAAACGTTCGGCGAAAACACTACTGATGCAGCTTTTGAGAAAAGGAGTTCAGTTCAGGTCACTGACATTTAAAAAAAGACTTCTAAAGACATTGCTTCGCTTAGGGTAGCAGTCAGGCACACAACTTTCATCGTAACAATAAATTAAATTACAGTTCGCACTCTGCTGCAGAAGGAATGATTCAGAGGCACTTACGATGATTACTTTGGCTCAGTGAACTGTAATTTTCTTACGTCATCATGCTCAAATGCACATATGTAAGTCGGAAAATGAGACACGATTCGCAAAGGGAAAAAATGTTAACCATTATCAGTTTAAATGTTAATTTAAGCAATTAATGCGGATTAAAACGTACAGTAAGGTAACCTTGGCGTCTATATCAATATCACGTTGTTAATCAAGCGAGTTTTACGATCAATTATGAATTGTTTCAGATGAATAAAGCTAATGTTTCCATGTACTTAGGGATCAGGACGTCTTGTGTGTTAACTGCATGATTTTATTTAGTTTACCTTACTGCAACCTGAAAACAAACATGCATTTAAGGCACAAGACGTCGTGATCTCTAATGACATGGAAGCACTACCTTTATCCATCTGAGACAATTCATAATTGGTTGTAAAATTGCATGATTAATAACGTGGTATTCATATAGACACCAAGTTACATAATGTTATGCGTTGGTCTTGCTGAATGTTGTAAACAAAATAAGCACAAAAATTACTGAGTTCACAGATACTGAAATTTACAGCGGGTGCAACACATTTGCGACGAAAAAAATTCTATTTCGACATGTTTGTCGGTTTAATTTGAATTTCCATCTTCTCTGGATATTTTTCCCTACAAAACTGTGAACTTAAAAGTCTACGTAGACAGAAGGTAGCCTCCTCTGAGAACGTTGAATTACTGACGTAAATCTAGCTTTGTGCCGTGCATTAAAGCACAGATATGTGAACGCGTGGTTCTTACAGTTGATGCTACTAAGGCAAAAATTTAGAATCGTTCTTTGCACATTGATTTATTTTTGTAATGGGAGTTAAACCAAAATAGAGGTTGAGATTTTACGTACTTTTTTTTTGATGAACTGAGAAATAAATTTGCCACTGCGCTCCGATTTAGATCATTTAACTGGAGTAATAGTCTCCTTCCACTATTAAATTCACTAACAAGATGCTATTACATTTGCTGAATATTAATGGTAATGTGTACCAGTCGTGGTAAGTGCTGTTAGCCTCAGTGCACCATTGACACAGATTACTGATCTTTGTAAGGAATCTTCCGCGGCATTTCGTGTGTAACTTTACGATACCTTATTGTGACTATTCATAACATTCAGTTTCATGCTGTGTTCACACTGCAGGCACTAACAATTATTATTATAAACATTTTTCAACGTTTAACTCATATATTCCACTAGCGTCTCCTTATTCCTGTATTCAGTTCAAATATTTATTTTTACAATACAATTGAAGTGTTACTTCTAGAGACAAAGACTGTTTATGGTAGAATTATGATAAAGTCAAATTGTCTTTTGGTCAATAGATTACTCGTTATGACATATGAAAACAATACGATCGCATTAAAAATGCGGTCAGAAGTCTCCGGATGGCTGCTTCCGACGTATAAAGCAGGACGTTTGTGCGATGTTTAGCTACACTTGCGAGTCTTCCGCTAACATAGCATTCCTTTTTCAAGTAGCTGCGTTCCCGTCCACGGCTTGGCAGTGGATGACGCACGAGCCGGCGATATATTCTCGCCGCGAGCGGCGACTGCTGACTAGCCGCTGCTTTGTGCTCTGCTTGATATTCCGCGCGTGTCGGTCACGCCCAGCCATCTGCATTCTGAGGAGGCGGCGCGTGTTGGTCTGGTAGGGAAACAGATGAGGGAGTGAAAGCGAGTGGATGGGGGTGGGGGGGGGGGGGTGGAGGAGGCAGGGTGACGCGTGGGCTGACTGACTCTGCCCTAGGCCTAATCCCTGACAACAGTGCCTTAGCTACTCAGAAAACTTCTGTTGTCTAGGATACTGCAGCATGCAGGAACAATTGCAATAAAACCGAGACATTTTCCCAAAAATATGCGGCATCATTCAGTTACAGTGACGAGAAATTTCTAACGAATATTCGATAATCTGTGGAAACTGGTGCTCTGTTCTTATTTAGCGCCTTACACCACTAATGTTCTTTGGTGTTTTTCTGGTTAAATTTTGTGACGGCAGCACTTATTCATGTCACGAATATACACTATCTGATCAAATGTGTCCCGATATGGCTCTGAGCACTATGGGACTTAACTTCTGAGGGCATCAGTCCCCTAGAACTTAGAACTACTTAAACCTAACTAACCTAAGGACATCACACACATCCATGTCCGAGGCAGGATTCTAACCTGCTACCGTAGCGGTTGCGCGGTTCCAGACTGTAGCGTCTAGAACCGCTCGGCCACACCAGCCGGCGTCCGGATATCTATTGATGGATATTAACATGGGACATGTCCATCCTTCATGCTCACGACGGCTTGAAATCTGCTAGGGGCGCTTTCAACGCGGTTTCTACATGGAGGAGTGGCAACCCTTCTTCCTCAAGACCCCAAACCACAAATGGTATGGTGTAGGACTGACAGCTCAGGAGCAACGTCGACGTCCTAACGCGTTCCAAAGATGTTCCATTGGATTCAGATCGAGACTCCATTTAGGAAATTTTATTGTTCACAAACCATAGCGTCACAGATGCTGCTTCATGACAGGACGCCGCGTCTCGGATATGTTCTTCTGCTGTATGCACAAAGATGTAGCGTTTTCTGTGGCGCAGTAAGGTAACCGCACCCCAACCAAGAGAAACGCGTCCATATAATAACACCATATCCTCCGTATTCCACTGTTAGTACTACTCATGGTAGCATGTAAGTTCTACAGGCATTCTTCACACCAAACCCTTCCATCGGATGACAACAGGATATAGCGTAATTTTCGCTCCAAATCACATTTTTACAGTAATCCCTTGCCTGGCGGTGTCACTCTTTCCACCGCCTCAAGGATTACATATCACTGACTCTAGAAATTCATTATTTATGAGGTGCTCTAGCACTGTAGTTCATTCTTTTTCACTCCCTGCACACAGGCTATCTGGACTGCTCTTAGCACATTTAAACTCACGAGCAATTCATCCCCTGATTCCACATGATTTTTTACAACCTTCCTCAATGCTCCACGATTCCCCCCCCCCCCCCCACCACCACCCCCTCCACCCCCGTCTGTCACTTCAGAAAGACATCACTTCAGAATGACATCATGAACTGCCGCATGTCATCACAGTACCATCATAAAAGGTTGAATGAGGGGAAATGTATCATACGTGCTTTACTTTCCTATACAGTGAGGTATACGCCCTGCACCTCCGAAAACCCTGCGAGCTCAAGGAATTACCAGTAATTTAGTTATTAATGTTAGTTGCATAAATAATGCTTAGGTGAATTGTGGGCTTTGATGCCTGATTGTCAGCAACGCGTCGCTAATAAATTAGTGTCGTACGATTACAAATCTGAAATATTGTAACTGCTTGCGTTATATCTACAGAGTCTTCAGAAACAGTCTGAAAAGCTGCAGGAGAAGTTGCGCTGAGGAACAAATCTCAATTAGAAATTCGACACTTTACGCCGTTTCCGACTTATTTAGTACCGCAGCTAGCTGAACTGGTCATTGCGCGCGCGAATTCGATCAGTTGCACTGCTGAAGAGCGGTACTGCACAGGTATCTGTTGGTCCTCGAGTTACAGTTGTTGAAATCTTCATTACTGGTTAAACTGTACCTTTCTCGGAAGTCATAAATTTAAACTAGGTGGGCAAAAACAACGTTTGTTCAGTTTGAGGAAGCTAAACTACTATCACATTTGGCGACACCGCCTCTGGCTGGCTGCTTGAATTTGCGCGCTCGAGGACCTTATTGGCTAACTTCAAAAATGGTTCAAATGGCTCTGAGCACTATGGGACTTGTCTTCTGAGGTCATCAGTCCCTAGAACTTAGAACTACTTAAACCAAACTAACCTAAGAACATCACATATATCCATGCCCGAGGCAGGATTCGAACCTGCGACCGTAGCGGTCGGGCGGGTCCAGACTGTAGCGCCTAGAACCGCTCGGCCACCAGAGCCGGCGTCATAGGTCAAACGGATATCAACTGCGTTTTTTAAAATAGGTACCCCCAATTTTTATCACATATTCGTGTAGCACGTTAAGAAATATGAGTGTTTTAGTTGGACCACTTGTTTCGCTTTGTGATAGATGGAGCTCTAATAGTCACAAACATATGGCTCACAATTTTTGACCAATAGTTGGTAACAGGTAGGTTTTTCAAATTAAAATACAGAACGTAGGTACATCTAAACATTTTATTTCGGTTGTTCCAATGTGATACATGTACCTTTCTGAAATTATCATTCCTGAGAACTCATGCTGATACAGCGTGATTACATGTAAGTACCACATTAATGTAATAAATGCTCAAAATGATGTCCGACAACCTCAATGCATTTGGCAATACGTGTAACGACATTCCTCCCAACAGCGAGTAGTTCACCTTCCGTAACGTTCGCAAATGCATTGTCAATGCGCTGACGCATATTGTCAGGCGTTGTCGGTGGATCGCGATGGCAAATACCCTTCAACTTTCTCCACAGAAAGAAATCCAGGGACGTCAGATCCAGTGAACGTGCGGGCAATGAAATATGCTATTCAATATCGCTTCAACCGCACGCGAGCTATGTGCTGGACATCCATCATGTTGGAGGTACATCGCCATTCTTCATACACTGAAACATCTTGTAGTAACATCGGTAGAACATTACGTAGGAAATCAGCATAGATTGCTCCATTTAGATTGCCATCGATAAAATGGGGGCCAATTATCGTTTCTCTGATAATGCCGCACCATACATTAACCCGCCAAGGTCGCTGATGTTCCACTTGTCGCAGCCGTCGTGGATTTTCTGTTGCCCAATAGTGCATATTATGCCGGTTTACATTACCGCTGTTGGTGAATGACGCTTCTTCGCCAAATAGGACGCGTGCAAACAGTCTGTCATTGTCACGTAATTTATCTTGTGCCCAGTGGCGGAACTGTACACGACGTTCAAAGTCGTCGCCATGGAATTCCTGGTGCATAGAAATATGGTACGGGTGCAATGGATGTTTTTGAGATTCCCGATTCTCGCGCAATTTTTTTACTACTGATATTTACTTTAGCCGCTGTAGCGGTTAAAACACCTACTTGGGTATCATAATTTGTTTCAGGTCGTGGTTGATGTTTCACACGTGGCTGAACACTTCCTGTTTCGTTAAATAACGTAACTATCCGGCGATCGGTCCGGACACTTGGATGATGTCGCCCAGGATACCGAGCAGCATTTATGGCACACGCCTGTTGGGCATTTTGATCACAATAGCCATACACCAACACAATATCGACCTTTTCCCCAACTGGTAAACGGTCTATTTTGAAACGGGTAATGTATCATGAAGCAAATACCGCCGGCACTAGCGGAATGTTACGTGATACTACGTACTTATACGTTTGTGACTATTACAGCGCCATGTATCATAAAGCGAAAAAAGTGGTGCAACTAAAACATTCATATTTCTTAACGTGCTACACGAAAATGTAATAAAAATGGGTGTTCCAAGTTAAAAAACACAGTTGATATCCGTTTGACGTATGACAGCGATATCTGCTAGTATGCCTTGATCTACCACTACGTCCAATTGCAGAGGATTCTATCAATCCAAAGTTCTCGTGACAATACTAGTAAATTTGCTACAGGTCTCCACAGCTACTGAATCAGTGTTTACGACAACTTTCAGAATTTATAGTATCTTTTGACTGGGTGAGCATGATAGAGGAAGAATAACTTAACTTGATGATACAGGCAGAACGGCTTGAATGTCACGTGTAGCAAGGAGACTATCACGAAACGTCATGTAAAAGATCACTGAGATTAACATTTGGGTATCAATACAGTCCAAGCGAAGACGGTGGAATGGGAACTACAGTAAAGTACATCCACGGTTTCGACAGACTCTTTTGTAAAAGATGAACATGAATGACAGGGTTCAACAGGACATACCTTGGTCTTTACGACTTACAACTCAGTTACGACTGTACAGAATGTTGTGGGCATAGCTCGACCTAGTATCACAATGTGCGTCGCTGAAGCCGGTAGCAGTTGGTCAGTTTAACCCTTCAGCGTTACTTTCGAGGGCGAGTTGTAACACAAATTAATACTCAAGTTAATCCTCAATCTCTGTTGCAGCTATAGACAATAACGGACTAAAACAAGAAATGATCAAGAAACGAGTAATTAAAAGGAAGAGTACATACATGAGAAATATCGTAGGTCATAATTATGTTATCTGAAACTGGTTGTTTAGAATTCAAAGCGGTTGTTTACTGTAAATTAGCACACAAGTAGATATGAATGATAGTTTTTCATAAAATCAAGATGTCAACTGTACAATTTTGAAAGTAGAAAAGAGAAATGCAGTTATTTAGGTCAAGCAGAGAATTTACTGGTAGCAACAAGTGCAGAATAAGTGCGTAAAGTCGCTCATTAATTCACGAAGGACGAGTAGAAAACTTTATTAAATTTTGACAGCATAACATCTCACTAACATTCGCAGCGAAATCCAGAGTTCATTATCACCAACGTTTAAGCCATTAATACCGAATAAGTTCGTCATGCATATGAAATCATAAAATTCAACTGAACTGACTGAAGTTCACAGTTGCTTGTTACCAGTACGTGTAAGTTCACGTGGCCGCAAAAGAATTAAACACTGAAAGCGAGTTCGAAATTATAGTACCTGTTGCCTACGTTGGCAGTATCAGGTCCAAGTCGCAGGTTGGCTGTACTTCCTCGTGCCCTGTGCTCTTCTCTCTCTGGTAGCGGAAGTGTTTATCTGGCAGCAGTCGGGTCGCAGAAGTTGTTAGTAAGTCGGTGCGCGTTGAGCGATAGAATGCTTGTAGTATTGTAAATTTTGGAGGCGATGCAGTCGGAATTTACGGCAGTGACTATAGAGTGACGATTCTAGTTTGATGCATGGAGTGAATTTTAGTCACCATTCACGTATGCTTCTGACTGAAACAGGTACTGTTCTTCGGTGTTCCCAAATTGCAACTTTTTTTTCGCACTTTCTTGTTACTACTTACAGATAGTGCTCTGTTAGATCGTATTTAAACTCTGTTCACGAATGTGGCCAGACATTGTGTTCGTGAGGTTCTACATAGCGACAGACTTAGCAAGAGTGTACATTGTTAATGATTTTTATCTGACCGCCTTATACTGTTCCTTCGAATCGGACTGCTCACTGTATTTTAAGTTCATTTTATAACGATGGCCTTCGTGTGAGTGCACGTTGTTTATGCCCAGTAGGCCTGTTAAACTTGTAGATAGTACTGAAATATTGTTTGGTGGTGCAAAGAAGCCACTATTTCCTGTTGCTAATACAGAATTGCTTCAGAGTAGTCAGCAATACTTCATTTTCTCCTGAAGTGGAATGAACTGACGTTCATATTTATGGTTCTACGTAAATTCAGATTTGATACCAACCTCTTTGAATATTTGCGAAATTGTTTTTCTAAATCACAATTGAACTTGTTTCTTTTCAATCTGAAGTATACTAAATTTGCCTTTTCAAACTGAATAAAAATATGAAATGCTTGTCAAATGATTTATAATTAGGTTCTGTTTCTTATGACGCTAAATGCTGCAGACTTTTATTGGTTCAGAGTGTCTAAAACATTTTCCTGACGTTAATTTGATTTCAGTTATTAGTTAAAGTATCGATGCACTTTTGTGTTCATCTTGACCCAAGTAATTAATAAATCAGTGTAGGTTAAAATGTTAACATGAACTTCATCAATCCGTTCCACCCCGTTTATTCAGTTAACCCATGCCAGTACGCTACAGCCCCAGCTCAACTGAAGATCTAGAAATATCTCAAAGTGTTTGAATATCTCATGACCACCAATATATATTTTAAGTCCCACTAACACAGCCTGAGGCTCAGCGACCCTCTGGCCACCCAAAATTCTTTGGTCTTACCACACTGCCGAGCACCTAATAGAGGGCATACACGCCGAAAACTCGACAAGTCACCTCGCTCTGCTGTGCATGCTTATTTCAACACTCGGTCAGATGGCAACTACCCTATTCAAAGCCCACCACTGTCTCCTTTTACGTTAAATTTAACATTTATAAATACCAGGACACGAAATAAATGCTCAGTCACTTTGACCTCACGAAAAGCGTTATGTTAGTTCTAGCATGTGTGACCTCATTCATGAGTGCTTCCTAACATCAGGCGTTGTGTGGTTATGGTCAAAACTACAAATTCAAATACGTTTTAAACATTCAATTAAGTTAAACATAGGAAGCAGTAGGATAAGAAACTACGATATCTGTACTGGATTTACGCATTGTGCACTTTTGGAGGATTTCGCAGTATATGCGTACATTCAGATAAGATGTTCATAACTCTGTCGTAATATGTTTAATTATAAATGTAAACCTGTTTCTACAATTGCTAACATCAGCTGTCATAGATGTCATGAGCTTAAACTGCGAGTTAGGCTTTGATAAGCCACAGGGAGACTCTAAATGATTCATTCCTTCTCAAGGTTCTATGTTTTCCAAAATCTTACGTGTGTAAATGAGTGATGCATGAACAGAACATACAGAGCCAACCAGTTACGGTTACGAGTGCAGTGCCTTGGCAAAATGGCGATAAAGGGAGATAAGGTTTTTTGTGTTAAAATGTGCAAGATGTTTTATCTGTTATAAAACAGTAGGGTGCAGTCAGAAGGAATTACGGAAACGAACCACCATATAAACAGCATTGTGCGTTGATATCGACACTGGTGGCCTCTGTTAACAGGAAAGTACAGGCTGATTAAATGTGCTAGATGCAGCTATAAAGAGGCTGGGGAAAAGTTTGTATAAGGTCCACAAAAACGTTTGCGATCTGTGCAGCTACGAACCTGAATCGCTGTAACGCTCTGTTTGTAACATATTGCGATGGCGGTTACATTTCAGACTGTGCCATCTGCAGCTTATGCAACAATTCAACCCGGAAGGTTATGGCAAGCTCTTCAGTTTTGCATCACAATACAGGAAGCACTTATGGATAAACTTTTCGGCTCCATGTCAATATTCAGTGGCGAAGCAACCTTCAATTTACCTGAAAAGGTTAATGGCCTTAATGTGAAAGTGTGGGACACTGGAAAAACATGAAAGTGCAGCGCATGAACGAGACTCGACGAAAGTTAATATTTTCTGGGCACTATCAGAGACAAAGCTTCATGGACCTTTCCTCTGCTACGAGAGGACTGTGATGGGTACCTCCTACCTTGATACGTTGCAGTTGCTACTGATTCAAAGAATTTCTTCTTCCAAAATCGGAGCATAAATAATCATCGCTCCCTTCACCATGACCTTCGCATCGCCGGATTCGGCATAGTGGTGAAGATTACGTGACACTGTTCCCTTGGCCCACCAGGTCAATTGACATGAACCCTTATCACTTCTTGCTTTTGGGGTACATTATGTACTGTGTAAACGTACTTCCGCTGCCGAGAACTCTGGAACAACTCCAAGCGTCAATGCTTCTATTGTGACTGTTGACAAGATGCTACATAAGGTGCGGAACGAACTTGACTAGTGGTTGGCCGTGTGTTGTATGACCAGAGGGCTCTCGTGGAACATTTTTGAAGTGTAAAATGCAGACTTGATGAGTTTAGTTCTGTTGAGGTGTCACATTTGCACTAGTATTACTCTGGAAAATTCGAAAACGAATTAACTATTTAGAGTAGCTCTGCATAACAATAGCTATTAATATTTTGGATACTGTTTGTAAACAATGCCACAGTTGCAATGAGCTCGATTTCACTGCAGCAATGCGTAAGGTGTATGAGTATTTAGTTGTCTTATGGCGCGTCTGTGATGCATCTTGTGTACTTCCGGTCTATACTGCAAGTTTTACTCCATGCTTTGGCTCGCTGAGATCCCCGCGCTCTCGCGAGTTTCCCAGTTCCTGACTCGTTACTACGTAGTGGCCAGCGTTAGCCGCCTGAACCCTTGCTGCGATTATGGATTGTCATGTGCCAAGTTTACCAAGGAAACGCCCTCAGCAACGCTCCATGGCTGGCTCAACGCCAGAGTTCGTACATGTCGAACAGCTTCCGCAGCTGCACGATGCGCCAAAGTTCCGAGCTGCCAGTCAGAGAATGTACTGAGCAAGATGTCAGGTACAGATATTTCAATCACATAAACTGTCGGCAAACTGCTGGTGCAGACTAACTGGTCGCTATGGACTTCTAACAATTCGATTTTAAGGAAGAAGTTCGGTGAAAAAATGACTCCTCTAATCTTACGGCTTGATTTCTTCGTTCAGTAAACGACTGAATTTCATTTCATTATTCATCTGTTACTGTGCTGTGCAAAAGTAATCCGCTCCACGAAATTTCAGAGAGTTTGCAGAGATCAGAAAGCCTGCGCAGACCTTGCATTTGGCTGATTTTAGTTCATACGTTATTTCGGAAGAAATGGAGGGAACATATCGTGAAGTTTTGGTTCAGACTAGCCGGATTAGTTTGAATTGCTCTTACTCAATGACTTCTAAAGGTGTCCTTGAGGCGTTGCTCGCCAAATCACATAATTTAACCATTTCTCGTCATCCACCCATAATTTAGACTTATTTAAGTACATATTGACCTATGTCACTCAATTATTTTAAGTTGACTGGAGCTATGTTAGCCAAGTGACACTTTAGCTTTAAGCATATTGCCGCTGCCATTCCCTGAGTTCGCTACGGTCGCAGGTTTGAATCTTGCCTCGGGCATGGATGTGTGTGATGTCCTTAGGTTAGTTCGGTTTAAGTAGTTCTAAGTTCAAGGGGACTGATGACCACAGAAGTTAAGTCCCATAGTGCTCAGAGCCATTTGAACCACTCCCTAAGTTCAATGACAGTGGCCACCAGGCCCGAATTATGATGGCAGTGGTCCACACATAGTTCTCACAGTATGTAGGTGGATCACCTCTATGGAGACATTTCCCCTACTTTAGTGTTTTCTGCAACTCATAACCATAACTTCGCCAACAAGCTCAATCAGGCACGTGCATTAGTTTTGACTTGATTCTTGACCATTTCAGGTCAAATATACTAATCTTGAATAATGGCCATCTATTTTACATGACCTGTGTTGCCGCATGTCACACATTATAGACTTGTTCTGAAGTTCAATCATGATCATTTGTGTGCTAAGTCAATAAGATGTTTATGCGTTGTAACCATTGCTAAGCAAGTGCTTAAGAAGTACGTCTTCAAAACTTCTAGACCTAGTCGTAATAATTACGATGTTGGCTTTATATTATCATTCCCACTCCTAAGTTGTTCTTAGAAGATTAAACTTCGTGCTTAAGCACAAAAATTTTCCTAGATAGGCCATTCCTTGTACGCACATGTCTTCCTCATGTCATGACCAATGAATACTTCATAAATCTTGAGACAGTAGATCTAAGTTCTGTATAGGTTAACATGTACGCTCCTTTCCTCAGCTACATCTTTTGTTTCACTTCACTAGTAAATTCAAGGTCAGGAGTTACGTTCACGTCTTGGCCCAACAAGTAACTAGTATACAGTTCATACGCAGGCGCAAGGTGTTGTGTCCGCCTAGGCGGGCCTCACGACGCTACGGTCAGTTCCAGTGCAGCACTCCTGGCTGCCGCATCGCGGTTGTGAAATGGGGCCGAGGCAGTTCGAGATAAGTTTTATAGTCTGACAATTTATAGATTTGTAGTTTTAACTTGACGATGTCCACTATGGAAAAACGGTAGTTACTGTTGCTCTGAAGAAGGTTGAGTTATCCCGACTGAAACCTAGGTAAATTCTAGGCAAACTGTGCAACTGAGGCTGTTAATAATTAAAATTAAAACTAATATCGAAATTGTATTTGAAGTTAAAAGCAGAACGAAATTTCGTTTCATTCTCAAAATATTGGTTGGTATAGCCACTGGACTCGTCGACCATAGCGCGCTCAGTGAGAAAATGTTGCGTAAACAGTATTAATACATCAAACCGTTACAGAAACCAAAACGAGGTTTTTGCAAATGATAATACGCAGGTAGAGAGATATATCATGTGACTGATACTCGTACTTGTTCACCGAAGTATGAAAGTAACTGTAGCTTTCTTGGTGGAACTACGTACTCTTGAAGAGTTTTTAACGTAACATCCAAGAAGAATAGTGTTAATATTTATTATGTTGCATTTGAGCAACTGAACTTCAATCGAAACCTGTTACGTCACCAGACGAAATCAGTATGTAGCTATAATTTATTCAGTTTGCACTGAGACCCTTTCCTTATTTAAAACAGTCAAAACGTTTTTTAGCAAAATATATCACTATCTGTTATAGTTTTCAGTACAGTCGTTTAATGCATCTCTTCATCGTAGTGTATCTGGTGTGAACAGCTTCACATCTGTGAAACTAAGCTACCTACCTTCATTTGAACCAGCTAATTGTAGTAAAGTGTATCACCCTCTGCAATTTTTAGCTCACACTTCCTCCCGTTGACTATTGACCAATCTCTCTTTTAGTCAAGTTGTACCACAAATTTTTCCTCCTCAGTTCGATTGAGCACCACTTCATTAGTTGCACAGTTTACTGATCTAATATTCAACATTTTGTAGTACCACATTTCCAAAGTTTTTTTATTCGCTTCATCACTGAACTATTCTGTTATCCACTTCTCACTTCCATACAAAGCTACCCTTCAGGCAAATACTTTCATAAAAGACTTCCTAACACTTAACTTAATGTTAAATGCTAACAAATTCTTAATTTTCAGAAATACTTTTGTGAAATACCAGTTTCCGTTTTGCATCCTCTCTGCTTCATGCTCAAATATTCTCTTCAAAGCCCTTAAACTGTTGTAACTAAAGTCTGGTTTCTGTAAAGTTGTACAGGATATGTAGTTAATGAGCCTAAGGTCGACAGATGAGTAAAATAATCGCTATGTTTACTGTGAAAACTGTAACAATTTTGTACAGGAGTTATATAGATGTTCCGAAATATTTCGAAACACTAACAGGTGGTGCTGTAATCGCAATACATAGTGGCTAAAGTAGTGTACTGCAGTACTGCAAAGGAAGAGATCGAGATCATGTATTCCACTGAACAGTTTAGTGGTACTGAAATGCCACAGTCCTACAGAAGCAAGGTGCAAGTTTCAAACTCTATTCAACGTTTGATGTTCCAAAAGGACTCCCTGAAAACTCCTTGAAAGCTCTTCACAAAATTTAAATGGTCAGGCAGTGTGACTGATCTAGAAGGGAATGTTGGTCCCAGGTAAACTCCTGATGTCATAGTTAGTGGAAATACAGCAATCTCCAAGGAAATCTGTCTCAAGAATTACAGCAGGGACAGGACTGAAGCGTTGCAGCACCCAGAAAATCGTGAAACAGAGACCACAAATGTTTCTGTTCAAAATCCGAAGCAACCTCCTGCATGAGCTGTGTAACAGACGTTGTGAACCACATTTTTTCGGTGTTTGATAATGAAGAATTTGATGCTGCCTGCATCTAACGGATGCAGAACACTTCTACCTGAATGGAATCGTGAATAAACGGAACTGTCGATTTTTTGTTGCTGAAAATCCCCCTTGCGTGAAGTAAAACAGTACTGTCCCAAAGTTAGTACTATTTGGGCTGCAGTGTGCAGCAGTCATTGGTGAACGTTGTGTTGCGAATTTGGAACAATTTGTCGCCACACAGCAAGTGTTAGAGAGTCAACCAGGTATTGAGAATTAAACCTTTTTTCAGGATTCATAAACTGATAGCTATGTTTGAGTTATGCTCTGTGCATGGTTTTCCCAGGTGGCTTCCCCCTTCAGTCCCTCCCCAGGTCAATGTGTCCCTTAATTACATGGATAATTTTTTTCCCATCATAAATTCTTTCTCTTTATGTAGACACGTAAACTTAAACCACTGTGGTAGATGTTGGCTTTGTGTCAGTCTTGAGAATGGAAAAGGTACTGGCAGTTTAAAAGGTGTTTAGTATTTCAATACTGGTTCACCCATTATTTCAGTAACTCTCGCAGAGTGGTTAAAATACACACTAGTATAACAAATACCGAGAGCAACTGTACGACGTATTTAGTTACACAAATACCTACGACATAAAAGTTGATACACTATCATCATAGTGAACTGCATCTGGGTGATGCAAATTTTAGTAATAAACGCTGTTCTGAGAGCCATAGCAAGTTTGTGTTCTTGGTCCCTCATTTTTAACATGTTTCTGCCTACATAATGAGACGGGGAACAGTCATGAACAGTAGTTCACAAAGTCTGTAGAAATACGGAAACAGGAATACCGATATATATGAAAGCATATGTTGTAAGGAAGATAAAGAAAATGGTATTACATCCACTTACCTAATTTTTTTTAAAATAGGTTCATCGTATAGTTAACCAAATACTCTACGCGTTTCAGCTGGTCCCTAGACGTACCTCAGTGACAGTCACTGGCTACTATTAGGCCGTTTGATCCCAAGAACATTTGCCATTCAAATCTTTTACCAATTCCTGTTCAGATCTTATATTCGGAGTGTAGATAAACCATAAATCCCACTTCCATGATTATAACAATGCATTTAAATACAAAAAATAGATGTCTTAAAAATGGAACAGTGGGAACGGGAGGCTGCAGGAACCATGCATGTAATACTGTGAGAAACGAATGTAAGTTTTTCATGTTTACGTTTATTTTTCTAGCTACATATTTTATACAGCTCATTTGTAGATGATACAAATTATATATATATATATATATATATATATATATATATATATATATATATATATATATATATATATATTTGAACAATATTACACTGTTGTAGTTACTTCAGTTTCTATGAAACTGTCCAAAACAATTTGCATGCAAAGGAATTTTAAATTTCTCACATCGTTTCGTGTTCTTGCACTTGCTACACTTTAGTTGTTCGCCTAATGGTACAATCAGATGATCTTTCCCATCGTATCGTACTTCGTTGAGCGCCCTTTAATGTAAGGCTTTCAGATTTCGTACTGGATGGGCAGGTGACTTTCGTGAAATGTACTTTTGAAAGTAGCAGTTGACCACATACCTTGTGAAGCCAAGACGATAGTAGATTGCCCTTACACTGTACTGTTTGTCTATACAGCAACCAAGCATTGTTTATTAATGCATTTAGCGGAAATTAATCCTGTATTTTCCAACATTTTCATCTAGTCTGTCCACTCCTCCCATGTAAATGTTGCAGCTAACAACCGCAGCAGGAGTAATTACATCAATAAACTGTCCTACTGTACCGTTCAGATTATTCATCTGGTTGAACTCCACTTCGGTTTGAGGCGATAACAATGCTGTTGTCATGGTAGCGAATCAATCCAGATTTATTATCGGTTACTTGGTCATATGTTGCTCTAGTAGCTTTTTAATTTTATGAAAATCTTGCAGAGGGACACCATCTGTTCTATTTGAGTGAATTGTTCCTGTTCCAGTACAGCTGTTCTTTTAGTACATCCAAAAGTAACAATGAATTAAGAAAGTTCTAAAGAAAGAAATCATATGGATGTTTCGATACTACATCTGACACAACTGAAACACCTTCACCAAGCTCAACTCTTAAGTTTCCAGTTAAAACACCCTGGTATCGTTCAGCTTGAACTTGGTACCCTAGTCTTGTGCAAAGACACCAGACTTCATAACCAAACCTAGTCAGTTTACCTGCCATTTGTTGCTTAGTTCTATGTCTACCATAATAAGGAATCATAGCCTCAATACATAAGTCTTTCGTTATTGAAAGCTCTTAGGCACCTATCATTCCTGAGTTTCCAAACAGGTATGTTTTCAAAATCTGTTTTCTTTGGATAAGCATGTTATCACATGCATGTACATATTTCACAATTTTTTTTCCAAATCTTCCCCTTAACAATGCTTTTGACACAGCTACATTATGGCAATTGTTCATTTCACAGAACATGTCTTGGTAAAGGGTTGTAATCTGTCAGAAGAAATGTGGCCAATAACTCTTATTTCTTCACTTGAGACATTGAATGTTGTATCTCCCTGCTGATGAGCGTAAATAGTTGTGTAATCGGCTAGCATTTCCACAATGTCATCATAAAACAGATCAAACAGCTGTACTGGTGACATTTATTCCATCAAAAATACTGGACGTGTCCATTTCTTAATCTGCACTTCATTTATATTATTCTGAGTCCATCTCCTATCAGTCCCCTTTCTTCTGCCGGTAACAGGAATAGTGTTTGATGTAGAACATTCAGAATTGAGAACACTATCAATGTGGGCAGCACCAGAAGTAGAACATGATGGCTCATAGATTCCCAAGGACCTACCTGTAATATAAAACATGAACTTTATAGAAACTATAAATACTATTTACATAGTTACTGATAACTTTGAAAATTCTAGTAAGTGGACTTCATAATCAAAATCTTCAATTCATAGTACTAATATTTACCTCTTCGGTAACAATTTCCCCATCACAATATTTTGTAAGTTTTATTTCTGCAACAGATCTTAGCTGGTTGCCACTTACATGATTTATCACTTTCACACTCGCCACCTGAATCTTAAACTGTCATAGATCATCAGGGGATTTATAAACAAATCAGTATCAGAAATATCAATATCCTCTTTCAATAATACTATAATTTCATCGGCAGTCAAACTAAAATGCAAGTGCTTTACTGTTACTTCAATGCATCCACTCAATCCCACTGTTCCAAAAATGGAACACTCAGTTACGATGCATTATAACCCATTGTTGAAAACAGATATGAACAAGACAAGTAACAAAAACACACACATACAAACATATAAATCATACTGCAAACAATAAATATCGTTATCCACCGTCAAATGTCCCCAGGGGCTCAGTCCCTTTTGTGGGTATGTGTGTGGTGTGCACAGGGCCCCAAGCTATTGCTGTCTCCTTCCTTTTTCCAGACTGCATTACTGTCTTTGTTCCTTTCTCCGTTCCCAACCTTTCCCTCTTCTGTATATCGACCTGGCTGTCTCTACACCTTTTTTTTGGGTATGTTCTATTTCTTAGTTTGCTGTTTCCATCTCCTTTTCGGCGTTTTTGGTCCCCTTGAGGTCTGACCTCCATTTCCAACGTTCTCCATTCAGTGAGCCATTTGGGGATGAATTCCCTACATAGTTTCAATGGTGCCAACTCCTCACCCCCTCCTCTCCCTTTTCCCCTTGCACCCTGGCCCTCCTCTGCTAGGTCACCAGCAAGGTAGCCAGCCCATGTGGTGGGGCTGTTAAGCACCCCCCTGACAACACAGGGCTCACAGTGGTAGTACCTGAGCTGTGTTGTGTATGCCAAGGAGCCGATGCTCATCACTTGGGCGCATCAGAACTCCCAGCAATGGCCGCTGTTTCAGACTCCTTCTGATCCTTCAGCCTTCCCCTCCGAGGCCACCCCCTGGGAAGAGGGTAAAGTTTGCCAGTTTGGGTTGAAACCTTTCCCTCGGTACCTGGTTTGTACCAGGATGGACAGCGAAAGTTTTGCCACAACTAAGCCTTTGTGTTTCATGTAGACAATTCGGGACAAGTATGGCGATGCGGAAACCACGAGTAAAATATGGTCCAGTTCTTTGTTCATAAAGACATCTTCTGCTGCCAAATCTGAAGCCCTGCATACTTGTGACCATCTTGGTGACATCCCAGTCTGTCACACCCCCAAATCTCTCAACTCGGTACAGGTCACCATTTTCCAACAGGATCTTCTCCAAACTGACGAGGAGCTCCGTGGAAATCTCGAGTGGCGAGGAGTCTGTTGTATCTGCCATATACAGTGATACAAGCGCCTTCATCGTGGACTTAGAGACCCTCCCAGAGAAGGTAAGGGTGATGGTGTATCGGTGTGATGTAAAATCTTAAGCTTCCAACACCAATGAGGTGGTTTAAATGCTTAAGGTTTGGACATGTCTTCCGCTGCACCAATGATGCCCCTCAGTGGTGACGTCCATGAGGGGACTGCCTGTGCTCCCCTGCTGTTGTGCGTAAATTGTAATGTGCAGCATCCCCCCATGCTCGCCAAGCATGCCCAGTGTATGTGAAAGAACGGTGGATTCAAGAGTACAGGACATTGGATCGACTTTATCTACACTGAGGCTTGTCGAAAGTATGACTGCCTCCATCCCATGCCTATAAGTTCTACTTTTTTTCAGTTGCATCCACTCCCTTTCCTACCCTATCCTCTTTCCTGCCCTGCCCACATTAACCCCACACCTTCCGCCTCACCCCCCTCCACCCCCACTGCACTTCCACCACCTCCACCAGAGAAGCCCTCCACTCCTTTGGCAGCCGCTGGTACTGGAGCTCCCTCCTGGAAGCCCTCTCCCTGGTACTGCGAGAAAAGACTCTGCAGCTCCACATCAGCCATGCAATTTGTGGGCCAGTGGGTGCCAAGATTGCCAGGTGTAATCCTGTGCACGACCTCGCTGCAGTCTGCCCTTCTCTTGAGTAGTGGGACTAAGTATGTACCACCCCACTTTCCATTGTTGCCAAATTTATTAAATATGGCGGCGATGCCGTCATCCCAAGATGGCGGCATGTAGACTTGGCAAGTGCATGACGTCATCCAAGATGGCGGCTTTTGGGGGGAAGATTGGCCAATTGCGCTACATCCACCAACATAACGCCAGAAAAAATGGCGAGAATTTTCTATTTTGGCGCAAAATAGACCAATTGGGCTACGCCCACAACCTAAGGCCCCCAGAAAAAATTCCAACAGATAATGCATGCAAAACTGTACTTGTCTTTATTACCATTCATTACCATTTACATGCCTCCACTACAAAATTCCCTCCAAATTCAAATTCCAACACGATAATGTCTCCAAAACTGTACTTCTATTTTTCATCATCATTTATTATTTATTCAAGATATCCGATTCTCTCGGAGAGGAAAGCCATTTGCATTTCATCAATAGCAAATGTCACAAGTTCAAATTCCAACACCATAACCTATCACACGTACGAACTATCGCGGTCATCTCTTTTTTCACTGGTAACCCATCAAAATCGCGTCAAATAATAAATTACACTTACAAGTAACCTATCTCACGTCCTTTGATTTTGCAGGGGGAAAGGGACTGAAGTCTTTATTTCAAGCAGTATGTTCATCACTTGTTCTCCAACACAATCAGTACACATCTTTGATGCCACAGTGCAGTCCCTACGACGTCCGCACTCCAAATGAATTAGTTCAAATCGTCGCCACCATTTGGCCCCGCCGGCTAGCGCGCGGACCCACTGCCGACGGCCGTCACAAGAGGCGACCGCTCGCTTGCCGGTGGCGCGAGGTGCAGCGCCGGCCAGTGTGCGTGCTGCTGTCTATGGATATGGCTATGGCCCGTGCTAGCCGCTGGACCAGCGATCGCTTCAACGTCGTAAACGTTTTTCGCTGGACACGCTGGAATTTGCCGAGTTTGCCGCCACAGCGGTCCCTTGTCCCTTCGCCAAGTGTATTCGTCGCCTCCGCACGTTTCCCGCCAAAATTGTTTGCCTCGGAGCTGAATCGCACAACGGTCGGCCGTTCCACAAAGAACGCTGTGCTACATTTTCGGCGCCAAAGTTTGCTAGACAGTGGAATCCGCCACGAGAATGCTCGTTAATTGACTCTCGTGCGTGCGTTATAACTGGACACTCGTCGCGCTGCCGCCCCTGCTTACGTCACACCGTCCAAACACGCGACGGACATAGTCTTCCGTAAATATGCTAACCCCCACATCGCTCATATATCAGATTACCTAATTGCTTAATTCCATTTCAATCATATTAAATAATTCAATTTACAATTTCATATACGTGTGCAAACGTTTCAACTACTTTTCGAGGACCAGACTGCCCCCTTTTCCTAGGAACCAGCACCAGAGTTTGAATTCTGGCAGTAAAGAAAGGCCACTTCCGCTTTCTCTACCAGCCTAAGAAATAGTTGTAAAGGAAGGGCACTTGTACTAACCTCAGCCACTCGACCACCACTTCCCCCTAGGACCCTGCGCCAAGATTGAATTCGGCCAGTAAACAAAGCTCACTTGCGCTTCCGCTACCAACGTAGGAAAATCGTTGCAAATGAAGCTCATCACCACTAAACTAAGCCACCAGGACTCAACCTCTTCCTACGCGATTTTGGGTAAAAGGATTCACCCCTGCACTAGGCCCATATATGGAGGAACGAATTTACCTTATTAGGGTCGGAGTATATTGTATCACACCGACATGTCCCACACCATACAGACACTTCCTACGTAACGCATTTATAATGCTCTAGACACATGCTTGCTAGTTGTAAATGGTTCAAATGGCTCTGACCACTATGGGACTTAACTTCTGAGGTCACTAGTCACCTAGAACTTAGAACTGCTTAAAACTAACTAACCTAAGGACATCACACACATCCATGCCCGAGGCAGTACTGGAACCTGCGACCGCAGCGGTCGCGCGGTTCCAGACTGTAGCGCCTAGAACCGCTTGGCCACTTCCGGCCGGCCTACTAATTGTAAACAGTAAAAAATAGCACACAGCACAGCCTACAGACATGCGAACCGCTCGTAAACGCAAAACATTTACGTCCATATAGCCAAACAACTCCTAATTTTGGTAAATAATTTCAGTGCATATACTGATGAAAGGAGGAAGGAGCGTACTTTATTTGGGACATATCTTTTTGAAACTTTTGCATCTCATAGGTTTTGATATGTAAGGCTGACATGTCAGGGCCTGAACTCCAGTAGTGCACTACACTTGGCAACACAACCACACCCATAAAGATATTCATTCCAATTCAGACCTGTAACTCCTCTACAGATAAATTTGTCCAGTTATTTGTTCACTCACTCACAGGCTGACCAGATTGCCGTATTTGCGCAAAACCGCTCAGACTGAGCTGTGCTGCTCGGGGAAGTAAGGAAGGACTGCACTCTACTTACTTCGAGCCCTTTTATTTAGTTGTGGAGTATATTTGTGACAAAACACGCGCACTAATCCGACTGTGGTCATCTGACACAGCCCACAAACACGTAAACAACTCCTAATTTCACCACGCAATAGCAAACTGCTCTTAAATAATGCAGTACACAATATCTGCAGACCATCTCTGTACTCTTAAACTCGCTAAATAAAGCGCAGTACAGTGCACAGACATGATGGCAATAAAATAGTTCAACAAACGCACCCGAACACCCCCCCCCCCCCACCCCCACCCAATATCCTGCCCCCGGGCTGCCAAACAGACCAAAAGTCTCTTCTCGGCGTCCACCAAACATGACCTCACAGTCGCATTCGCGCCTAACACCTGAGAAAATTTGTCACCTATGCGCATTAGCTTACGCTCAAAGACGCGCGCGCGTGTGATCGAGGGGAGGGGGGATTCCAGAGCCTCCACCCAAGTTCAGCTTCCGCGCTCGCTCATGGACAGCCGACCAGAAAGGGCACTCCTGTGACACAAGTGAAAGCTGCAATGTTCTTCTCATGTTTAACGCTGGCGTCTCAGGTCTGGACCTGCTTTCATGTCTATTGTCAGAATAGCCCATAGCTCGTCGACGCACACGATTAACGCCGCCGCGAAAACACTTACTGCGGTGACGGAAATCCAATCATTCTGATCTGCGCTGCAGCGGTGTGTAATAATTGACAACACTCTATTTATATTTTCAAACAACTTAGATAACCATACAGTATATCTATCACACAATCACAAAACACCCACTCTAAGCCATGTCGCACAGCCCACGGACACGCACTCAATCATAATTTCAGTACACACAATAGCAAACTACTACTAAATAATTCTTCACACTGATGTGTAGATACGCTCAGTACTCGTAAACTATCGTAATAACACATAGCAGAGCCAGCAGATCCGCTCGAAAATAACTCGGCAGACGTGCGCAGGTACCCCCTCGGCACCCTGTCCACAGGATCGTGAAGTCGCGCAGCCGTCTGTTTACAGACCGCCCCACAGCCCCCTGCTCGGCCTCCGCAAGCGTGAGTTGGCGTGGTCAACGCGCTCTTCAGCTCGTTAAAATCACACACAGACGTCCGTGCAGAACCACGATCCGTCACAACCCCTAGCCGCCACCACCGAATGCGGGTGAAAGTCAACTTTATATCAATGTAGCTCATTTCCAAACTACAGCCTCCATACGCTAGACACATCATAGTAGCAGCACACGTTTTTACCTCCTATGACACTGCGCATTGCTCTTGGACATGGCATTACACGGCCATTTAACTAAACGTAACTACACATCCCTGCCTTCGCCTCGTCGTGTGACCAGCCATCTAAAACCTTCGCAATATTCTTACTTTATAACATTTTTAAAAAATCTAATTTACTCCTCCCACCATCAACATACGCAAACGTCCTCATCCCTATCTTGACGCTCATATATCACCCCACAAACTATGTCCATCAATGAATTTACCGTTCTCATCGACTCTTTCCCAATTAACAACGTAGCCTCTACCTAAACACCCATCAACTCATCTTTCTCTCTTTCAACACTAAAATTAATTCTGTGCACACAAATGCAATTAAAGAGTCAACCTTTTATACAGAGCATCAAGCACATACGACACTCACACCAATATTCAAAGCCTGGTCCATATTTACCACCTCCAACTAGAATTAAATATTATTACCATGGCCCCAACATTCTGCCAGCGTTCGATTTGGAGCTATTTTTCCGCTCTTCACTGTTGTCACTAGCAGTCCATTATCACTATCTATAGATAGCGTAATTTTCCACATAAAAAAAAGCTTAGCCCAATTATCTATGTGATCAATCTGCACCCTTTCGCGATAGCACACAAATTCATCTTCTCTCGTCATTATACAACTTTTATCAGCGACACGCCTCAGTCGGTATCCCCGATAATGAACACCTGACCAGCTTCTGTAAGGTCTGTGAAGACATCACCGACGTGTGGTGGGGTGCTGCAATCATCACATTCCGTTGATCATAAGCAAAGACGCGAATTCGCTCGTGCTCGATGTTCTAAATGTCTCACTCCTTTCATCCTGCATCACACTTCATCCATTCAAACATACACATTCATTCAAGCCACCGTTTAGACTCCTATATCCGAACACGTACCATTATTCAACAACTATCAATTGCTCTTGCCTAATAACTCGTCAGTTAGGTCTGGGGGGGGGGGGGGGGGGCAAGGTCACTCCTTTCTTTCAGCAGCAGACTTTTTTCAGTGGTAGCTAAATTGCGCGAACAGTTTATCACCAATCGCGAAAAAATCTTCAAATACCAAAACACCCTTACTCAACTACACAGCGTTCCCACTGAGGACATGAGCTTTAATATTACATTTCTTAATCCAATAACCACCAAAACAAGTACTAAATGCTCTAACTAATCCCGTAGCACCTTACAAAGCGTGCGTCCGAGCGCCACCGGCGGTATGTCAAAGCCACATATCTATCCCTAAACAGCCGTCCACTTAGCCTCAGGACCAGCATGCCGAAGTGGGCTCTTTCTATACCTGCTCTCCAGCCATTGTCTAACGACATACAGTGCACAGATGGATTTCTGAATACCGCAGATCTCTATCTTCCTCTGCATCTCCAACTGGACATGTAAAGTGTTTCCCCCAAGCAGCGAACACGTCATTCGCGCTTTGCTGACATATTTCCACTCACAAATCTTAGACTGGCATATATAAAAGCCAATTAACTCCTGCCAAAACTCACTTAATAATAAAAAAGCATTATCCCTTTCTAAGCATAGATAATATGCATTTAGAACATAATTCCAACCATAAGTCATACATATCATTAAAAGCAAAGACCTCAATTTACGTTTATCCAACATTTATTTACATGTACTAATGATACAGTCGTAGATGAATCGTCATCCACTCGTTCATTCATTAAACACACGCTTTCACAGAACTTGTTTCTACTTATAGACAACGGATGGTGAAAATTTACGATTTCCACACTTATCGACTGTAGTGGGGTTACTCAAAGACGGCTCCTCCAATAGGAGACACCTACCCACCGCTCGCCTCAGGGCTTGTCAACGTCCGTCACGACTCAGTCGGTGATCTAGTGCTCGGGCTATGGAGATAGAGATGACCTGTGAGTATCCATTTCCCAATAATTCTCATGAGATTAACTTATTAATTATTTGACGATTATATAAATATTAAATAAATTAATTTTTTTAATGGTGGTATTCTATTCCAGTCACGGGGGCGGTCGTACCGCCATGCAATATTAATATAACTGTGGAGGAGGATGCGCGGATGAAGATGTCGAGGCGAGAGCTGCAGACACAACCTCGATTGCAGACACAGTTAAGTTTAATGCCCGTAAGTACTATACCTCATGTGCAGTTAATATATTTATCTGTAATTAACAGTATATAAATAAATTTTACTTGTGTAAATACTTTCATTTATCTGCAGGAGAGATCTACATATCTGACGATGAGATTGCTGAACATGTGAAAATGGAGATCAATGAAAATGATAGTGAGTACATTTTCCGTTTAAATATAAATTTATATTTCATTTTAATTTTAATTGGAGAAGATTATTTTAATCTTAATTGAAGTAGATAAGTTTATGTATGCGGGGTCATCAGTGATAAGATAGTCTGCACCATACGATCATTGTTCATTTATCTTTCATAATATGATTATATATAATGATTAAATTATTTTTAGTATTGAGTGCGTATTTATCCATAAATAGAATTCAGAGCCTGATCTAACTGTAGTATACGTTAATTCAGCGTAAATTTACATTCAGTCAAACGTGTTATACGTGGCGAATAGCAGACGCCATTCAGCGAAGCATTTAGCTCGCATATGCTTTCATCGAGTTAATCACTATTGTAATTAAAGATTTAGTATACAATTATCATTTTAGCAGACAAAATTAATTTAATAATTGTAGAATAGCTCTGTGTTAAGTTCATCATTTATCTACCAGTCGTCGTCATATGCAGTGTATGCTGTATGTGGCAGATTAGCTGCCTAGTTAGCTAAAAGTACGAAATTAAAATTTTAATCCACCCTATCTGCTACTAATGAAGCGGACGTATGAAGTAGACGCTGTGCTAGCTATACCGGACCCCAATGTTAAACTACATGATCCACCAGGCGCCCTGATTAAGTCAAATCTTACTTCATTTAAACGTGCCGACTGTTCATTATCTAACCCTACTACACTTAGTCTACTTTGATGTTGTGTGGCCCACCACATGGTGAGGTGGATATCAAATGGAAAATAATTAATCTATGAGGACAGTGAGCGGTACAAAGTCTATGCATAAATAGATGTGCCTCTCTTGTGTGTGTGTGTGTGTGTGTGTGTGTGTGTGTGTGTGTGTGTGTGTGTGTGTGTGTGTGTGTGTGTGTGTGTGTGTGTCGGTGAAAGTATTTTACTTATTAGACTAGATGTATGCCTAATTTAGTAAATTTAATTGTTCAGCGAATATGAATATCTGTGGAAAATGTAATTATGTTCTATTGAGCTGTGTTGTATGTGGGGACGTAATATAAGTAGCACAACCATCTGTGGAGTTTGGGGGGGGGGGGGTTTGACTACCCAATAGCAGGAAAGCATTATTATTCTGGTGTTAAAGCCTGGGAAGCCATCTCTTCAGTTGGATAGCTACCATCCAATTAACCTTTCCAATACCCTCTACACGCTCCTTGAACACTCCGTCGTCGGCTGTTTTGGATCCTTGAATCCTGTGACCTTCTGTCGTCGACTCAAGGCGGTTTTCACTGTAGCCACTCTATGGCGGATAATTTGGTGCACCTGGAGTCTGCTATCCGGCCAACTTCTGCCCATTGGCAACATCTTACAGCAGTCTTCCTTGACCTGCATAAAGCCTAAGACACCACCTGGCGCCTCCACATCCACATCCCCCTTCACAAATTGGGCCTTCATGGCGCTCTGCCCGTTTTTATCTGTAACTTTCTTTCTTGTCGATCTTTCTGGGTCCAAGTTGGTTTCTCCTACAGCACTTCCCATCAGCAAGAAAATGGGGTTCCACCGGGTTCCATGCTGAGCTTCCCTCTTTCTCGTCGCCATTCATGGACTGGTGGCGGCTGCTGAGCCGACAGTGTCCCCCTCTTTGTATGCTGACGATTTTTGTATCTACGTCACTTCCTCTGCCATAGGGGCTGCAGTGGACAATCTACCAGGAGCAGTCTTGGGCTCTCTCCCATAGCTTTGTTTGCAGTGGAAAAGTCGTGTCATGCATTTCTGCCGTCGCCGTACAGTCCATCCCCATCCAGACCTGTTCCTCGATGGTTAATCCCTCGAGGTTGTTGACACCCATCACTTCTTTAGTCTGCTCTTCGATGCCCAGTTGACGTGGCTCCCCCATTTTCGTCAGCTGAAGAGGACTTGCTGGTTACATTTCAATGTTCTTAGATGTCTGTGCAATATCACCTAGTGGTGCAGACTGCTCTATCCTCATGCGTTTGTACAAATTGCTGGTCCAGTCTCATTTAGACTAAGAGTCCTGTCATTGGTTCTGCGTCACCTTCAACATTACAAATACTAGACCCCATCCACCATTTTGGGGTAAGACTTGCAACTGGTGCCTTCTGGATTAGCCCGATAATTAGCCTCTCGCACAAGTAGGGATTCCAATGCTGCTAGTATTGCGCTAAAAGCTGATATCATTTGCGCTCTGCATTCAGGTCCCCCTAAAGCACCCTAATTATAGTCTCCTTTATCCAAACACTGACATCAACCTCCTGTGGCTGCGGCCATGATGTGTATATCATGGCTGCCCGCCTTCAGTCGATCTTATGAGCTCCAGCACCTCCCTTTACCACCTCTTTTCCCCGCTCATGCGCGTAACCCTCCATAGTGCATCTCTCTGCCACAGCTCTGTCTTGATTTCTCCATCAGTTCTAAGGATTCTGCCTCTCTGGAGTCCCCTCGCCACCAATTCTACTGTCTCCTCCGTTCAGAAGTGATTTATACTGATGGCTGCATGGTTGCTGGTCACACTGGTTATGCTTACACCTATGCGAACCACACCTAACTTCGTTCTTTGCCAGATGGCTGTAGGTTTTTACTGCAGAATTGGTAGCTGTCTGGACCATGTATCCTTCTGCTCAGGACTGTCCTTCATTATCTGGTAGTGAATCCTCGAGCAGTTAGCAAGCTATCGGCCAGTGCTTCCCTCGCCACCCATTGGTCATAACTATACGGGACTCTTTCTCTCCCTGATCAATGTGGATGCTCAGTGATTTTCATTTGTACCCCAGGCCATGTTGGGATCCCTGGCAATGAACTTACCAATCGACTGGCTAAATTGACTACTAACAGGCCATCCCTTGCTATTGACAGTCCAGAAATAGACCTTCACTCGGTATTATGTTGTCAGGTTTTGGGACTTTGGAAAGCAGAATGGCACACTTTCTTCACCGAACAAGCTCAGGGTGATAAAGGATTCTAAAACTACGTGGCAGTCCTCCTTATGGTCCTCTCTTAAAGCCTGTGTCGTCCTTTGCTGGTTCCACATCGGCCATACCTGGCTGACTCACGGTTATCTCCTCCGTCGTGATCATATCACCCCTCCCCCCCCCCCCCCCCGATGTGGTGTTGACTGTAGTTCACCTCTTACTGGCCTGCTGCTCCAACATAGCCAACCTGCAACAGACTTTCAGCTTTCCTGACTCGCTACCACTGGCGTTAGCTAACAATGCCTCAGAAGCTCATCTAGTTCTAAAATTTCATCGTGAGGGTTTTTTATCATTTAAGGGTGGGACCTTCAACCTTATCTTTGGGTGGAGGTGATGGCAGGCCATCTTGCATCCACCTTCGTCCTGATCGGACTGGTTTTGACCGGGCTTGATGGTTCACCCCTGCCCTCTGCCTACCCACTCCTTTCTTCATGGGTCTGTTTTATCTTTAGTGTTTATCTTGTCTACCTGTGCTTCTTCATTCATGCCCGTGTCATTAGTCACTTTATATCCATCCTCTCTTCTTCCGCCTTCTTCATTCCTTCTGTTAATTTGTAATTTTATTGCCATTTCAGTTCCCTGTGAGTGAGGTTTTATCGGTTTTAGTTAACCCAAGAACGGAGGGACTGATGACAGACTAGTCCACTGTCAAATACAGTAAAACTTACATACCCTTTCTTTGTAATCATCTTTCCAAAAACAGTAATTACTACAGCAACAATTAATGTTGCTATGCAGATGGTCGCAGCACAACTGGCAGTTTTTTGTAAAAGCAAGGACCATGCAGAAGGCCAGCAGTGCGGAAAACTTAGCAAAACCTAAAATCCCTGTCCACAAAAAATTACGAACTTTTGTTCCAAAAATGGAACATTGAGATACAATGGGTTAGCGTCTTTCGCTTTTAGGTGGTAATGCCTACTCTGTGGTCAGATATGTCACTACGGACAATACTTCCCGCAGCCAGTGCCGCTGCCATGTGCTATGTTGCCACACTCATGTTGGAAGCAGACTTCACCGTGGCCGCTTGCTTGGAGTTTCCTGGCCACTCTCCCACCTAGCAACACACCAGCTGTCCCGACAATATTACTCATCGCTTTCGGAAATTTTGAGAGATAAGCACTCACAATAACGCAATAAAGTAAATGAAAATCACCTTGAATATCATGTCAGATTTTGTGGTGGGATGATCAGTTTCGAAATTTACTGCATGAATGGGTCTTCTCGAACGCAGAGGTATGCAGAGACCAGAAAACGTGGACTGCAACTGATGTCCACAACATTTTACCGTGTGTTGTGTGCCCCTGCAGTGCTATGTTGGCTCTGACCGAGGTGCACGCAGCCCATATAATCTATCGGATAAGATACATGGCGCCTGGAAACCCATGGAGACTAAGGTGATTATTTTTTAGATGCCAAGGTGAAATACAAGGGGCATTCAAAGAAGAAAGGAACCGGTGGCGTAATTACAGAAACCAGTCCGTGTATGTTGGAAGTATGGACCCTGGCTGTTGATAGACTTGGCTGACTGTGACACAAGGCGGTGAATGGCTGTTTCATAAGATCCCTGGGACTGCGATGTTAACCAGTTCAGCACGTACAGCTGGGTGTCGTCGTCCAAGGTGAATAGTTTGCCGCTCAGAACCTTTTCAAGGGGAACAAAAATGGCGTAAGCACAGGGAGAGAGTTCCGGACTGCTTACTCGCAAACGTTGATGACCCTTCATCAAGCGGTGAAATCAAAACGACGAGGCAGTCTCCCCATGGGTTCATTCTGCTCCACGACAATGCAAACCCTCCTGCAGAAATTCAAAAGTTCTCGGCCATCCTCCATACAGTTAGGACGTATCTATCTGTGAATACGCCATTTTTGGTCCCCTAAAAAAGGCTTTGAGGGGCAAACGATTCACCTCGGACGAAGAGTCCAGCTGTACGTGCGAACTGGTCAACATCGCAGCCCCGAGAATTTTGAGACAGCCATTCACCGCCTTGTCACAGTCGGCCAAGTGTCTCAACGGCCAGGGTCAATACTACTAACATAAAGTTACTGGTTTCTGTAACTAGGCCCCCGGCTCGTTTCTTTTTGAGCGCCCCTTATAATAACTGGAAGGGTACGGCATTACTCTTGGCGGAAGGCAGAATAACGAGAACATTGGTGACAGATGTTACAGAAGACGAAAGACTGACCATTGAGAATGGGCTGCCCACACGCAAGGTTTAAAGCTTTTACCCATATGATGTCGTCTGTTCCGTATCTGCTAAATCTTAAGTTGCATTATTCGCCCCCAGACTTCCTGCTACCCGTATGATCAATGGATTGGCACATCAAGGCACCGAGGAACTACCATCGTCTGCCTGACACCACTTTCCGTTAGACAACGCTGTATCTTATTCTTAATTATCGAACAGACAACAGTATTCTGGGACCCATGTTTCATAGTTAAGCCAAGCAATGTGCGAAGTACCATGTAATTGTTTAATTTACTTAAATCACAGAATAGTTATGCTTTCAGTTCTACATTGAAGGGTGGTCACGGCCGTACTTACTGCATACTTTCTTAATGTATTTGGAACACGTCTATGCTGCTCTTAAAAACGCCTACCTATATTTGTTTTACCATATGTGTTTTGTGTTGTTAAGTCCAGACATCGTAAGCAGTTAACAATGAAAGTTACTTAAAACTTCGGTTTGGTTCTAAATACAAACTCAATAGGAATTGTAAGCTTATTAAGAGTATTTCCTTATTGCTTTCTCGTTTTATTCTGTTTACATTAAGAAGTATTATCAAGGTATTCCTGGATTTGGCATTGGTCGTTCTCGCCTAGTATGTACATTTACAGTGGCAACTCTACCAATTGCCTGGCATAAATGACGACTAAATATGGTGCCACCGTTGCACGCAGCTGTTTACTTATAGTTAGTCACAGAAACCTAAATAAACATTAGTGGGTACGAGTAGTGGAATATCTAGACGTCTTTCGTAAGTGGAAACTATCAGACCCTCAGGAGATCGACACTTTGGGTCGAAATAATTTACCGCGAACGAGAGCAAATGTAGCATATTGCGCACAAATTGGCGGAAGGAACCGTTATTGTTAAATGGCACAATTGCCGAACACTTATTCATTGGACATCAATGCATTATATATCTGAGAGTATGATTGAGGAACGATATAAAGTGAAAAGGCCGGAAAAAGTAATTGTATAAAAGACAGAATCTTCAAGACGTGTAGTCCACTCACGAAGAACTTGTCTTACAAGGTACTTCGGTATTGCTCCACAATCCGGGACTCCGACCAGCTAGGGCTAGTCCAGGAAACGGTGGTCATCCAAAGAAGGGCAGCACGCTTCAATTAAGGGTTTGTTGAGTACACATGAAAGCAGCCAGTAAAATGCGCGCTTCAACAGATTATGAAACGAACTGTTTCAATTTACGAGGGGGGCTTCATCTTTTTTAGTACCACTGTTTCCTATCGTTCGTCGAGCGCTATTTGACTCATATTGGAGTTGAAAGTATGCAGTACTTTGATCTAACCTTAGGTGGTAGGGCAATCATTAGAAGTGAAATCCCTGCTCAGTTCAGTTCATTTCCCAACTACTCTCGTTATGGAAACGGACAACATGGAGTGTGATTACCAAGAACAGCGCTGCACGACTCGGTTACTATGAAAGTAGGAAGTTAGCACTGCGGATACTCACAGGCGATTGGTATCAGTTGCACGGTCACGAAAATTGATCTAGCAACATCACGATTATCCCCCTACAAGTCGGAAAACTACGGCTCCCATCACTGAAGAGGGGGGGAGGGGGGCGGGGGCGCGAGGGTCTGACGTACTGCCATACCCAATCTACTAATCCGGCTCCTTCTGATTACCGCCTGTTTGGGGGCTTCGAAGAAACATTGGCGCAGACATTATTGGGAAGACTTATAAGAACCGCGAGCAACTGTCCTGTCAAGTAAGGAGAAAATAAAATGGTTTTGGCAGTATCTGGACCCCGTTTCAGTGAAGGTGACCGCGGTTTTCCGATTAGAATGGGGACGGGCATTGTCGTGTTGCAAGAGGACTTTACGTGATAGAGTACACTCTCCACACACTGCCACCAGTCTCCTGTGAATATCTGCAGTACTTATACCTTTATTTCACAGAAACCACGTGGCGCAGCGCTTACTTGATAATCACGCTCGACGCTGTCCAGTCAGGTATTGACAGCAGTTGGGAGAAATCGGCTGTATTGTGCGGGGTTTACAATTCCAGTGATTATTCTCGCTCCTATGGTTAGACCTAACGACTACATACTTCCAACTATAGTGATGGGTCACATGGCGGACCATCGTTGGTGGGAGAAATGAAGTGTAAATCAATATCGATCTCTCAATGTATAATAAAACCAATATTGTACCGAGTGATTATAATTAAAGTGGAGATATTCTCAGAGGTTCAGTGTTGAGTTGTACATACCGCATGACACCGAAACTTGGTAGATACTCTAATGCATTAATGTCGAACCGATTTACACTGGAAAAAACTAGTTCAGTTTTGGCTACCAGGTTCGAAGTGGCCACGTGAATGCAAAAATGCAACAAAGACGTGTACACGTTTCCATATGTAGTGGCTTAGGAACGGGCCAAAAATGTCAAAAGTGAGGAAGGCGTAGCCTTTATTTTATCATAAACTGCCGCTTACACAATTTGTTCAGAACACACAAGAGCCGTGGACGAGATGCTGCATCCGTAAAACGACGTGAGAAACAGTTGCTCGCAGCAGTTCCCGTCGAATCTCAGGAACGTGTTCCTGTATATTGACTTTCAGATCAGGCAGAGACCGAAAGTGCCAGAGGCAACGCGTTAATTTAGATATCCTCAGAACGAAATGTCAAATGTATCCAGTTAATCATGCCGACCATGCATCTGGAAGACTTCCGGGGACAACACAATCGTAGAAGGTTGCATTAAGCAGATCTTCCACTGCTCGAATGGCATGAGGTGTTGCGCCAAAGTGCATAAAAACAACTGAGCTCTTCTGAAGAAGGCATCACAGGCTGTACTACAGGTCTTCGTACTGTCCAGGCTTCACGGTACACCTGCTTTCTTTTGTTTTTTCAAAGAACACAGATCAAAGGTACTTCAGAAGCCACATCAGTCACATCAGAGTGCAGTGGCTTTTTGTGCCCAACACGAGGTTTAACAGTATCCCAAAGTCGGCAGTTGTGTGTATTCCTGTGTTGTAACACGCGGCTCGCCACTCCATAGAATATTGCTCAGCCACATATTACCAACTTCAATCTCTACCAGAAACTGAAGAGTATATACAGAACGTTGTTGCGGATTATGATGATGCAGGATCTGGTTACCAATGTAAAACAGACGTCAAACCTTTTCGTGCTGTTGTCCATCGGATGGATAATTCTGGTGACACTGGACGAGTAGTATCACTAGCTGGGGCATGTGCTGCGAGAGAAGTTACAGCAACAGCAACTTCGTCGGTAACTTCCGCCGAATAGAACGCCTTCCTCTTCCAACTGCCACACCAAGCTCTTTATCACCTGCTTTAAACCAATTGATGGCATCGAGCCTCTTCTCAAAGTAGTCAGTCGATGACACTAAATACAGCAGTGTAATTGCTGCCGTTCATATAAAAGTCTAACAGAGCACTGTCTCTCTTCTCGATAGCCACGCAGTATACTCAAGTTATGGCTTGTTAGATGACAGCTTGGATGTCATACCGCCATACAGTGTACAGCGCCGGATTTACGTGATATGCAAAATTGAAACCAATTCTTTTCTGACGTTAATCGGTTTCGCATTAGCACATCTACCAAGTTTCGCTGCCATACAATAATTAAAACCCACACTGGACTTCCGTGAGTAGCTGCACTTAAGTTATAACTTCCCGATGCAGTACGTCTGACGACAGACCACTGACGATTTCAGATCAGTAAAAGGAAACGTGTGGTAAAATAATTACTGATATTAGTAGCTACTTAGACGGCTTAGGAATACCCGAAGTCACAAGACACTTGTTTGTTTTGAGGTGTGTGTTCCATTATTGGGAAAATTTTTTCGTATGGTCTGTACTCTGCATCTCGTCGGTCAGTGGATAAGTGCCAGTTTACTGATTCAAAGTTCATGGGTACGATCCTGGTCAGTTCTACAATTCGTCACTTATCACTGTTTCACCTCTGACAACGATAACCGTAGTTCGGGTAGCACCTTAATCTGTATGTCCAGCTGTAACTGACTGGGCAAGTGTGTCTAATGATCGGAAGGACGAAGCGCACACTACCACTAGCAGGACTGGGCCTGCAACGCAAGGCAGTCTCGCCATGTGCCGACACCCGTACTTAAGGGCTTGCCTGACCTCACATAACGAATAAAGTGGGCTCTGTTAATTAAATTTAGATTAACATTCCTACGGAATACTGGTGTCTTCGGTACAATTAACACATCGGTGTACTTTAATTATTAGTGTTAATTTTATTTCGATGTTTGTATCACTAATTGCAGTATTCCTCGTCAAAGAGAAATCGGAGTGTACAGAGACATTCACAGCCAGATTCCTTACGTATGTCCCGGTAGTTGACCTACGAAACGATCATCACAAGGGATCTGAAAATCTGAACGGTCTCTCTTCTTAAAAGGGGAGAAATGATACTGAAAACGTCTGTATTAGCAACGGTTGATGCCTAAGTAGGGTGAGAAATCTGACAAGGGAATCTCCCCACCGCACCCTCTGATTTATTTAGAAGTTGGCTCAGTGGACAGGCCTTGAAAAACTGAACACAGATCAATCGAGAAAACAGGAAGAAGTTGTATGGAATTACGAAATAAATAAGCAAAATATACAAACTGAGTAGTCCATGCGAAGATAGGCAACAGCAAGGATAGTCTGAGCTCAGAAGCGCCGTGGTTAGCGTGAGCAGCTGCGGTACTAGCAGTTCTAGGTTCAAATCTTCCTCCGACCGTAAAATTTTATTTTCAGACAATTATCAAAATTCAGGTACTCACACATAATCAACTTCGCTCTCCAAAATTCCAGGACATGTTCAGATTTGCTTAGACATATGCAGGATTTGACGGTCTACACACGGAAAAATTTGAAAACGTTAAAAACATATGTTTTGACAGGAGGAGGAGGAGGAGGAGGAGATTACTGTTTAACGTCCCGTCGACAACGAGGTCATTAGAGACGGAGCGCAAGCTCGGGTTGAGGGAAGGGTGGGGAAGGAAATCGGCCGTGCCCTTTCAAAGGAACCATCCCGGCATTTGCCTGAAGCGATTTAGGGAAATCACGGAAAACCTAAATCAGGATGGCCGGAGACGGGATTGAACCGTCGTCCTCCCGAATGCGAGTCCAGTGTGCTAACCACTGCGCCACCTCGCTGTGTTTTGACAAAGCACAGGGAAAAGTGTGAGACTATGAAACTGTTGGATTCATTTGTTGCAGTTTATGTGACACGTTTTCATCACTTTTTTGGG
The DNA here is from genome assembly GCF_021461385.2 of Schistocerca piceifrons. NCBI lineage: Eukaryota > Metazoa > Arthropoda > Insecta > Orthoptera > Acrididae > Schistocerca > Schistocerca piceifrons. The sequence continues at coordinate 434,142,581 of NC_060142.1, forward strand.
CGTAATTCTCACATCAACAAGGAAACCTAAATCGGGCAATGTAGAAGAATATTTTACCCATTCACCAAGTGTACAAGTTAGGTGGGTCGACAACATATTCCTGTCATGTGACGCACATGCCCTCACCAGTGTCGTATTGAATATATGACGTGCTTCCCTGTGGAGGAATCGGTTGACCGATGACCTTGCGATCGAATGTTTTCGGTTCCCATTGGAGAGGCACGTCCTTTAGTCCACTAATTGCACGGTTTTGCGGTGCGGTCGCAAAACATAGACACTAAACATATTACAGTGAACAGACTTCAATGAACGAATGGACAGATCATAACTTTGCGAAAATAAAGAAAAACATTACACCTGAGGGAAGACTTGAACCAACGCCCTCTCGTTCCGCAGCTGCTCACGCTAACCACGGGACCACGGCGCTCCTGAGATTAGATTACCCTTGATGTTGCCTATCTTCGCATGGACTACTGTTTGTATATTTTGCTTATTTTTTCATAGTTCCACACAACTTCTTCCTGTTTTCTCGATTGATCTGTGTTCAGTTTTTCAAGGCCTATCCACTGTGCCAACTTATAACTAAATCTGAGGCGGGGGTGCGATGGGGAGGTTCCCTTGTGAGGAACGTAAACATGATGAAGTTTCGGTGTTCTAACTAGCAGAACTTGGCCGACGACTATTCTCAGCAGCTGTCAATAGACTTAATTCTTGAGGTCGAAAGCTTACTGATTACCAATCCAGTCCAGGTCAAAGAAGTCTGAACCTCCATTGTCTTACCCAGTGGTTATCACATTCGGATTAAGGCACTTTCTGCATAGTATCGCCAAAGTGTTGCTGTCCATTAACGCTGTAGTGATAAAGCGCCACTATCTTAACAGGGGGCGAGCAACTGTTTCGAGCAGGAGCGTTGTTTAGTCTGCCCAGCTACGTCACAAGAAGCACCTATTGGTACTTTTCCAATGTTACTCCAACCCTTCCCAGGAGCACTTTTAAATAAATGGCAACGTAGCGCTGACACGGCTGGGAACGTTGATTTTACACCAAATGTCTTTATCGTTAACGGAATGCTGAAAATAGTGATACGCCCCCTTAGACACCTGTGTGGTAATAAGTCATCGCAACTCCCCCATACCCATCTCCCTTTCTCGCGTAGACCGAACTCTCACCACTGATTTAAACTCCCTAATGGCACGGGTTTATATCAAGAGGTTTCTCTTAACATTTAAAGGTTAAATTTAGCTTATACAGTAACGGTATGTTGTCCGTTTCCTTATGGTTGTCTGCAAAATATTCTAGGCTGCAAGCATCTCTTTGAGGGTTGTTCTAGGCAATCTCAATTCTGATAATTTGAGTTTCAAAGTGAACCTTTTCCATTATGTATTGAGTGTTACAATACCTGACCTCATCGTCATGTTTCTTACTTAAATTCCGAACCCTTTGTGAGTATGGGGATTGGCTCACGTGATACAGACCGAGAGGAAATCATAATTAAGTCCACGGAGAGAGCATCAGCAGGAGATGCTCCAGTGTCTTAATTTAAACGAAGTATCAATCTATCCAAACCGATTACTCGCTGGGGTGTTGAAACTAATCTTAGGGCTGCGCAAAATTCCACCGCTTCACTGATCTTTGATCGTTGATACCTTAGCTTCAGCGGCCCGACGTTCAGCGATGTCAAACGCCTAAAGGGTATCAAGCGTTCCTAAAATGATTCTAGATCAACTGATTGGTTGTTAACATTGTTTTTCCTAACCGGTGTGACGCCCCGAAAAGCCTACAATTGGTTATCTTAGTCCACCAGCTCAACGTGAGGCTGTAAAGAGTGAAACGACATTTAGTACTGTACGGCTTGGAAACAAACTAATATCTTACAGCCAGCCCTTACCGTACCTAATGTTTTGGATTCATTTCCTAATAAGGTCGTGATATTACTTGGCCTTCACATTTATAGTGGACTAGATCCAACGTTATCAGATTAAGAACAATGAGGTAGCTAAACTATTTCAATAAGTCAAAATGTTAGTTCTTGTTCAAAATCGTGTATCTCCGAATATTCTTCACTGGTTGCTTTTAAAATTTTTAGACGATGTGGCATATGAATATGAGCGTTTTTTATATACATACTGGAGCGCCACAAGCGAATACGCTGTTAGCTAAAGAGCCATGTTTGTTCAAAATATTTCATCTCCGAAAGTTCTTCATCGATTGCTTCGAAATTTTGACACAATGTTGCATTCCAATACGTGAGCGTTTGTGTGTACCTGTTTGTAATGTACGTTATATATAAATAAACGAAAAATCTCGAAATCTGCCTTCCTTACGTACTTTAATTTGTACAGGTTATTGTAATAAACGTTCAGGCACATACAGAGTATGTAGCGAAACGTTGTTAATAAGAGTAATATTTATGACTCATAACAATACTATTAAACAGGATATGGACAGCAAGATAGACAATGGACATAGAGAGAGGATAGGAGGAGATGTAGAGTGCGGGAGAAGATGCTTCAAGAGAGGGGAGCAGATAATTGACAGAGAGGACGGAGGAGGTGATGGACAAGGAGGGGTACGAGAAGATGGGCAGAGACAGGAAGAGGAGGTTATGTGGCGTATCGAATTCCCATACACATTAGAAAACGTGTGCTTTCTTGTCTTTCTTTTCCTTTTAACCAGACTGGGCCACAGTAACGCGTGACCGAGTATTACCACTTGATTAATAAATAAGCTCAAACGATTAAAAATGGGTAAAAAGTACCCAAAATAGCGGAAGTGTCTGCATATTTGAGATTTATTACTCGAAGGGACAGAATTATCATGAAAAAGCACAGCTGCAAGTAATCAAATGTTCAAATGTGTGTGAAATCTTATGGGACTTAACTGCAAAGGTCATTACTCCATAAGCGAACACACTACTTAACCTAAATTATGCCAAAGACAACGCGCACACGCTCGCGCGCCCGAGGAAGGACTCTAACCTCCGCCGGAACCAGCCGCACAGACTGCAGCGCCTTAGGCCACTCGGCTAATCCCACGCGGCTGCAAGTAATCACAGGACTCACAAAAGATCAATAAATATAACACGTAATTGGGAAAAAACTGCCAGCGATACAGTCTAATGATGGCGCAAAGCTGTAGAGCACGGAGATTACCTTAGCGGCGGTATGGAGGCGTCACTGATCGGGATGCAGTCGTAATTACGAGTTGCTCTCGTGATTTCAGGTAATCTGATTATCACGACTAGCAAGCACTAAGTTCATTAACTGATGAGTGTAAATGGAAAACGTTCTGTGTGCCAAATCTGACGTTCGTCAGGATAACAAAAATGTGTCTAAACCTCACTGATTCGTACGCACAACACTGACAATCGTTCTGATTCCACAGAGTGAAGTTGCTCACCGCATTACAGTTAAACAAGAGACAAAATAAAAAATAAATTCTTTATAAAGAACGCTGTAAGGAAACTGTTCTAAGTCCTAACAAAATAGTTTTTATAAGTTGATACTTGCAACTAATCAAAAACAATTAGCCATTGTTAATGAAACTGTTTACGCAAACAGCGCCGTTACCGGTTTCGAACTGACACATTTATATTCAGACGGCACTCCATATTTATATTACATTTGTTGTTTTTACATTAGTTGGAAAAACGCCAACTACTAATGAAAACTACGACAAATTTAGTATAACCATGAACAGCCGTCTGTCCGTTCGAAGCCGGCAACGGAGCTATTTGTGTAAATAGCACTATTAACAATGGCTAACTGCGGTTTTCTTCTTTTTACCAATGAACGTGCATTTTTATACAGCCAAGGTCTGTTTGTTTTCGATAAAATAACAGGAGTAATTTTTGTTCCCACGGTCATCAATATCTAGGCACTGCGTTTTATTTGCGATGATACTAACACAGAAATACACATAGGCTTTTAACTAGTAGAACGTTAGTCAACGGAAACCATATTCTATGCTTTTTAACTTATGGCACTCCTGGAGAGACACATCTTCACAAAGGCTTTGCGCCGTCTGTTAATGCGCGTTTGAAGCAATTCCTCAATGTTTCGCCCTTTGGCTCAAACTAAGATCATGGATCAGAATACCGAGAATACAGCAGAACTGAAAAGCGTTTTGTAGGAAAATGACACTTGGAAAGTTTTCCATTTCCACTCGTCAATGCTTTCGATAAGTAGACAGTGATCTTTTACCTAACTTTCTGATGCCTTTAGCACACAGTCTTCAATATGGCTTCTAAACGGTAGAATCATATGGGCTGGAGCACTGCTGATTTCGTGGAAGTCTTGCAGTAAGCAAATAATTCAAATCTGTATAAGAGTATAATATCCGGAATAAAGGTTAAAAGAAGTACCGTTCAGATAAAGCATACTGATATTCGAATGCTGATTTGAGTCCTCCTTTAAACACTCATATTTTTCCTGGTTCTGTTCATTACTTTCGCTGTTCGTAGGTAGGTATCTTCCGTTGAGAAACCAGGTCACCACTACGAGAATTGTGTTGAACAGTTGTGCAGGATGTCGGAAGTAACAATGAAAGCAACACCTCTTCGAAGTATTTCAAAATCTGACCGTATAAGCATATTATTTACTTAGATATAGCTTAACATACACATGTGGAGAGGTTTCAATAATGTTGTACAGTTTGATATTCGTCACGTTTGGAAAACATTGTTATAGTGGCTGCCATGACACGTAAAAGCAAAACACACTATTTACAAATGCCACAGATACAAACGAAACCTGATGTAATTTACTGCTTTTGTTAAGAATGTTCGTATAAATTTTCTTCCTTATATTATTAAAATGTAGCTTTTTTGTCTCTCCTAGGATTCAAGAAGTTAAAGTGGACGAATCCCCAAGTGTACCCCTGACACTCAGCACTGGTCTGGAGATACTGTCAGCCACTGAATCAGCATCTTGACGACAGAACGCGAGTCTCAGTGACGCAGAGGTGTTGCTGTGGAAGATGTGTAAAACATCCAGTTTAGAAAAAAACTGGCCAACTGCGCAGAGGGACCTGCTTTTCGTGGCCAACAAACTGAGGTCACTTTCATAGGTTTGTGGAGACAGCCCATTTACGTTAGGCTGCCGACAGGGCTAACTTCTTCTAAAGGCCAGAACCGCTTTCTGACTCGTCTCTGGCCAATTCACCCACTAAGAAACCTTCAAACTGAGCACAAAAGGCTCCCTTACAACGTAAACCACCATCTCGGCAGAAACTGCTAACGTCTAAATTTATTGCAATTACAGCTTCTAAAATTATCGGCAATACCTTATTACAGGGCTTCATTACCCTCTACTTCGCATTTCTCGACTACCCTCGCAACTCACATAAAATCTCGAACTAGTGAAAGTACAAATTAATTGAAGAGTGGAAACATCTAACGTTCAAAGTGCCACGTTTTCCAAAACGCGCGTTTAGTGCTATTGCGTTCTTGGTTCTAAGATTAATGCTCTGACCTTGCTTCAGGTGGCAAATGACGGAGAGAACGTTTCAAACACTCACCAATAGATAGCGTATGGTGTTCATGTGGATCAGCAATTCCCTCTGGAGTTCAAAGAGCAATCCACGTCTACGTCTACACGTTTACTCTGCAATTCACAATCAGGTGGCTGGCAGTGGGTTCAACCACCACCTTCAAACTACTGCTCTACCGTTCCACTCTCGAAAAGAGCCCATGAAAACCTAACGCTTAAATCTTTCCGTTTAAGCTCTGGTTTCACTTACTTTATTCGATGATCATTTCTGCCTATGAAGGTCGGCGTCAACAATGTACCTTCACACTCCGAGGAGAAGGTTGGTGACTGAGGTTTCATGAGAGCGCTCTACCGCAGCGAAAATGCCTTTGTTTTCATGAATCCCACCGTAATTCGTGTATAACATCCGTGGCACTCTCTCCACTATTTCGCGATGGTAAGAAACGAGTTGCACTTCCTTGAACTTCTTAGATATCCTCCGTCAGTCCTGCCTGATGCAGATGCTTCGTCCTCCTCCATTTAGATAGCACACAAGCTTTTGGTGAGTGAGCATAGCTTTTTTAAGCTGCAAAAAGAGATTTTGCGACTATATAGAACCAAGAAAAGATAAGCAGGGCCCTTCTTTAGCAACATTTGCAAAAGGCTGTTAAGACAGCGGTTCTAATGTATGAAATTGACATCTTCGATTTGAGATAAAAATTCCTAATGTGAAAAATAAAATAGGAAAACTGTCAGCGTACTGAATAGAGGAAAGCCCAGGTCTGACGTATGTCATACCGCATTTCATCTGAAAGACCAGCCATGTTTATCAACTGTGAAATAGATCTATTAAATTTTTGCCTCTTCTTAACACATGGAATTCTACTGTCAACTTCGCAACATCTGATTCAAAGAAAGACTTGTGCAAGGAACGCAGGTTAATGCTGAGGTTTTTCTTGAAATTAATTTTGTTATTCTCTTGCAAGAAATTTAAGAAATGTGAGAAACGGCTTTTGTAAACCACAATTCTACTATTCAGAGCACTACCGCTGTATTTCAGTACTTCAATTACCACAAATAAAACGTATTACCTCAGTTTACGTGATATTTGAAATGAAATGTCTTAACACTTTCTGATAAATTATTTACTTTCTAATTTGTCTCGTAAGTTTTTGCAGTGATGAGACTAGCAATACAATTCTGTGGTATAAAAATAGACTCTGAATATCTTACGATACAAATAAATTTTGTACAAAAACAAATGGCTTGATTTCCTCCTCCTGACAAATGTGAGATTTGGCACTTCGAACGTTCTTTCGCTTCCTACGACTATCGTTGCTAGCCTAAGAGACGTTTATAACTAGCTGTCACCAGTCACACGTTGGTGTGGCTCAGTCTGGCAAAATGGGAAAGAATAAAAGGGAAAGGACACGTTTCTATCACGGATGGGAAAAGGATGCATATTTCAATGTCTTACTCTACCTTGCCCCTCTCACTCTGACCCCCACCCCTCTCTTCGTCCATCTCCTTCTCCTTCCCCATCTCTGTCCATCGCTTCGTCCCACCTACCTCGGTCCATTTTCTCGTCCCCCTCTCTCTGTACCTCCCCCTCTCTCTGTACACCGTTTAATCCTCCCTTTCTCTCTGTCTTCTCACCCGTCTCTTTCCATCTCCTCTGGCTACCTCTCTGTGGCAGTCTCCTTTCCTTGCACACCTCTCTATCTCCCGTTACAGCCCCCCCCCCCCCCTCCAAGAACTCTCTCACTGATCTCCAGCATTGTTCATTGGTCTTGCAGATGCAGATTCTGTTGTAACATTTTAAACAGAAACCGATATGCAATAAATACTTCCCTGTTTAACAACGTTTCACTCTCGTGCATTTTGTTTCCAAATGTGCATAACGCGTAAAAATGTGGAGTACGACGGTGCGGCTCTTCTAGGGAGTCTTGATGAGAACGTTATACAGGGTGTTACAAAAAGGTACGGCCAAACTTTGAGGAAACATTCATCACAAACAAATAAAGGTGTTACGTGGACATCTGTCCGGAAACGCTAAATTTCCATGTTAGATCTCATTTTAGTTTTGTCAGTATGTACTGTTCTTCCTCGATTCACCGCCAGTTGGCCCAATTGAAGGAAGGTAATGTTGACTTCGGTGCTTGTGTTGACATTCGACTCATTGCTCTACAGAACTAGCATCAAGCACATCAGTACGTAGCATCAACAGGTTAGTGTTCATCACGAACGTGGTTTTGCAATCAGTTCAATGTTTACAAATTCGGAGTTGGCAGATGCCCATTTGATGTATGGATTAGCACGGGGCAATAGCCGTGGCGCGGTACGTTTGTATCGAGACAGATTTCCAGAACGAAGGTGTCCCGACAGGAAGACGTTCGAAGCAATTGATCGGCGTCTTAGGGAGCACGGAACATTCGAGCCTATGACTCGCGACTGGGGAAGACCTAGAACGACGAGGACACCAGCAATGGACGAGGCAATTCTTCGTGCAGTTGACGATAACCCTAATGTCAGCGTCGGAGAAGTTGCTGCTGTACAAGGTAACGTTGACCACGTCACTGTATAGAGAGTGCTACGGGAGAACCAGTTGTTTCTGTACCATATACAGCATGTGCAGGCACTATCAGCAGCTGATTGGCCTCCACGGGTACACTTCTGCGAATGGTTTATCCAATAATGTCAATCCTCGTTTCAGTGCCAAAATCAAATTGTAAATTTTCACATTCAACAACTGTGGGCTGACGAGAATCGGCACGCAATTGTGCAATGACGTCATCAACACAGATTTTCTGTGAACGTCTGGGCAGGCATTGTTATCTTCATTGGGCCCCATGTTCTTCCACCTACGCTCAAGGGAGCACGTTATCATTATTTCATACGGGATACTCTACCTGTGCTGCTAGAACATGTGCCTTTACAAGTACGACACAACATGTGGTTCATGCGCGATGGAGCTCCTGCACATTTCAGTCGAAGTGTTCGTACGCTTCTCAACAGGTTCGGTGACCGATGGATTGTTAGAGGCAGACCAATTCCATGGCCTCCACGCTCTCCTGACCTCAACCCTCTTGACTTTCATTTATGGGGGCATTTGAAAGCTCTCGTCTACGCAACCCCGGTGCCAAATGTAGACTCTTCGTGCTCGTATTGTGGACGGCTGTGATACAGTACGCCATTCTCCAGGGCTGCATCAGGGATTCCGTGCGACGGAGGGTGGATGGATGTATCCTCGCTAACGGAGGACACTTTGAACATTTCCTGTAATAAGGTGTTTGAAGTCACGCTGCTACGTTCTGTTGCTGCGTGTTTCCATTCCATGATTAATGTGATTTGAAGAGAAATAATAAAATGAGCTCTAATATGGAAAGTAAGCGTTTCCGGACACATGCCCACATAACATATTTTCTTTCTTTGTGTGTTAGGAATGTTTCCTGAAAGTTTGGCCGTACCTTTCTGTAACACCCTGTATACACACACATCAAGGAACGTTTTAATCACCCCGGTTCCCTGAACTCCTGAAAACAGACGTTGTCTGTGGATAGTGTATCACACAGTCCGTTTGACTGTTCAGAGATGTCTCTAAACCCATCCAGAGATGTAAACAACCATGCATCAGCAGCTCCTGTTAGATGGTCAGCCAGCCGATCAGATCCAGTCATTCCACCAGGAAGGTGGTAAACGGCTCGTGTTGTCTGTAGTTCAACCATGCCGAGACGGTAAATCCCGCGGTTCGCTCGCATACGCATTGTTAGTTTCTGCCAGGAAGGGCTCTCAACAAGGAAAATGTCCAGGCGTCTGATTGAACCAAAGCGATGTTGTTGGGAGATGGAGGAGATAGACGGGAACTAAATGGTTCAAATGGCTCTGAGCACTATGGGACTCAACTGCTGAGGTTATTAGTCCCCTAGAACTTAGAACTAGTTAAACCAAACTAACCTAAGGACATCACAAACATCCATGACCGAGGCAGGATTCGAACCTGCGACCGTAGCGGTCTTGCGGTTCCAGACTGCAGCGCCTTTAACCGCACGGCCACTTCGGCCGGTAGACAGGAACTGTCGATGACAGACCGCCCAAGGGCTACTACTGCAGAGGATGACCACTACCTACGGATTATGGCTCGGAAGAACCCTAACAGCAACGCCACTATGTTCGATAATGCTTTTCGTGCAGCCACAGTAAGTCACGATTGAAACTGTGTGCAATAGGCTGTATTATGCGCAACTTCACTCCCGACGTCCATGGCGAGGTTTATCTTTGCAACCACGACACCATGCTGCGCGGTGCAGATGGGCCCAACAACATGCCGAATGAACTGCTCAGGTTTAGCATCACGCTCTCTTCACCGATGGGTGTCTCACTGTCGCATACGCCTTCAATCGGACAATTGTCGGAGACGTGTTTGGAGGCAAGCTGGTCAGGCTCAACGCCTTAGACACTGTCCAGCGAGTATAGCAAGTTGGAGGTTCCCTGATATTTGGGGTGTCATTATGTGGGGCCGACGTACGCCGCTGGTGGTCATGGAAGACGCCGTAACGGCTGTACGATACGTGAATATCATCGTCCAACCGATAGTGCAACCATATCGGCAGCGTATTGGCGAGGCATCAGTCTTCATGGACGCAAATCCGCGCCCCCATCGTGCAGATCATGTGAATGACTTCCTCCAGGACAACGACATCGCTCGACTAGTGGCTAGCATGTTCTGCAGACATGAACCCTATCGAACGTGCCTGGGATAGATTAAGGGCGGTCTATGGACGACGTGACCTACCAACCACTCTGAGGGATCTACGCTGAATCGCCGTTGAAGAGTGGGACAATCTGAACCAACAGTGCCTTGATGAACTTTTGGATACTATGCCACAACGAATATAGACATACATCAATGCAAGAGGACAAGTTCATTTGTATTACAGGTACCAGTGTGTACAGCAATCTGAACCACCGCCTGTGAAGGTCTCGCTGTATGTTGGTACAACCTGCGATATGTTTTTCATGAGCAATAAAAAGGGCTGAAATGATGTTCATGTTGATCTCTTCCAATTTTTTACAGGTTCCGGAACTCTCGGAACCGAGGTGATGGAAAATTTTTTTTATGTATGTGTATATGCTATGTCCGTCAGTCTTTAGTAGAAACCTGATGTAAATTTTTCAGAACTTTCGAGATTTTTATAATAAAATTTCTGATTCGCATAATAGTATTCATGTATTACACCACACTCGTATTCAGTTACAATATTCCGTAAAAATTTCGTAGAAGTCTGAAGATCTTACGGAAATCTACGATGTCGTACAAAAGAACATTTACCTTTTTTATGCAATGTAAAAAAGTCTTCCACTTCATTGTGGCTGGGAGCTGCAGCAACAAGCTTCGAATAACTTCAAAATAAAAACAATCTTCGCGGCTAAGTTCAATGATAACAACGCCGCGTTTCACACCCTAGGAATTGTGACTGAAGTTAAGCGAATTATGTTACAAGGGGAGCTTATTAATGACCTTATTTCATCGTAAGCTACTTTGCCTTTTTGTATTCTGTAACTTGTTTTTCATTTTAATTAATAAAAATAGGTCTTTCCCTCAATTTCGTAATAGTTACGGCCGCCCTGATCCTGGTGCCTCGATGTTTGGGTGCTGTTCTCGTATGTTAAGCTTTACATACGCTTTAAATTTTAATCATTTTACTCCGTAAGAGGTTCAATAACACTATTTTTGTCACAATATTACCTACTTTGAATTACATTGGGATACATTAACGTACACTTGGTTTCATGTGACTGCAATGGTTTTCTTACATGCATCTCAATTTGTGTTTATGTAGTTTTAGTATTTCGTAAACACGCCTCACGCCAACGATGTGCGCCATCTTGACACCTCTTAACGTACTATATCCTATGTTTGCTACGTCATCTCCCGTAGTAATATTTGTGTGCGTGCCAAGCGGTGATTGTGCCGTATGTGGCTCATACCGCTTTTATTTTGTAATCGTGGCCCTATTTTGTACGACTTTGGCGAAGTCAGTTGGTGTGCTCAAGGTAACAAGTCATAGTCGTCCAAATGTTTCCGTGTCCTCTTTGTACCTTACTGATGATACACTGGCGGTTTTCTTTTGTTTTAATTAGATGTCCTTTGTATTTTGTATCGTTTTATGACCGTTGCGTTAATTTTCCGTTTTATACGGCTATATGACAAATAGGTTGCATATCTATCTAGAGGGCCGGTGCGGCCGAGCGGTTCTAGGCGCTTCAGTCCGGAACCGCGCTGCTGCTACGGTCGCAGGTTCGAATCCTGCCTCGGTAAGTTTCCATTACCTTTAGTTCATTTTCCTTGCATAGTCGTACAAGGTAGGACCATGCACTTTCCTCTATTTGAGTCCTTGTTGCTGTAGATAATCTGATGGGGTTCCAAAATGGTGAAACACATCATTGATATTAAATGACTTCTGAATCAAGACTGTAAACTGATATTTTTATTTATGTGCATAAACATACACGTACCGCGTGGTTTCATTAAAATGCAGCTACTCAGAGGCGCAGGGCGGGCTGTAATTGTGGCAGGGCAGTGAAATCTGGCAGATGTTCACACACGCTAATGTGGTACCGACTTAGGCTACAAGAAAAGTTAGTTCTAATTTTGGCATTCTGGTGAAAACCTGGCGCTCTGAATACAGAGAGACGTATAGACGTAGTTCCATGAGTAACGGATTAGGAACACATGGACAGAAAGGTCAAACAAGTGAGACATAACGCTGCCTTTAATATTAACCGCCGCCCAGTTTTTTTCAATATGGTCATAAGACGTTTACGAGATGCTGTACAGTGCCAAATTTGGAGCTGGTAGCAGCATAAATATGTTCCACATTAATGCATTAACATATCTACCAAGCTTCTCTGCCATACGCTGGCTGAAGCCCACACTGGACCTCCGTGAGAAGCTGGACATCACTTATAACTACCCGGCGCATCGGAAGTTACCTGAAAAGTATCGTGGTGTTCCAACATTATTACTTTTGCCACGAAAGGCTAGTGATGGTGTAAGAGTGTTTCCGCAGAAAACTGTAGGGATTAATTGAGTAAGGGCCTTAATAAACTTTTTCTCCTGTTGGTTTCCGCTTCCCGGTGACCAGCTTGGAGCCAGCACCTGCGAGCTTCCAGATATTCAGACGGCGGGCCGGGGTGTTTTAACGAGGTCGCAGCCGCAGCAGTGCCCTGTACAGCGCGGCGGCAGCGGCCCGGCTCGCAGCTCATTAGCCGGCGGCGCACGCGGCCGACACAGTCGGCGCCAGCACACACACGCGGCGCGACTGCTGAAGAGCCGCGCAAACAGCCCGCTCCGCCCCGCTATGCCCTGTCCAGCTCTCCAAACACCAGCCACTTCCCGGCCTGGCCTCACACAAGCGCTGATTGCATGACCCACAACGGTTTTACGTAGTATACGAAGGCGACTCTCAGAACTGTCTACAACCGCACACTCACAGTATTTGTGCGAACACACGATCTCTTTTCGAAACGTTTTTCGAAACGTTTTAGTTCTGCAGCTGCATGACAACTCTGAAATTAACACTAAATTTTTCTGGAAACACTAAAGATCCAAAGGAGTTGGTACACCTAACATTCTGTGGGGCCCCCCACGAGCACCCAGAAGTGCCTCAACACAATTTGGCATGGACTGGAAGACTGTCTGAAGTAGTGCTGGAGGGAACTGACACCATGAATCCTGCAGCGCCGGCTGCTGTGGCCGAGCGGTTCTAGGCGCTCAGTCCGGAACCGCGCGACTATTACGGTCGCAGGTTCCAATCCTGCCTTGGGCATGGATGTGTGTGATGTCCTTTGTTTAGTTAGGTGAAAGTAGTTCTAAGTTCTAGGGGACTGATGACCTCAGACGTTAAGTCTCGTAGTGCTCAGGGCCATTTGAACCAATCCTGCAGCGTTGTCCATAAATCCGTAAGAATACGAGGGGCTGGAGACTACTTCCGAACGGCACGTGACAAGACATCCCAGATATTCTCAATGTTCATGTCTGGGGAGTTGGGCAGCCAGCGGAAGTTTTTAAACTCACAAGAGTGTTCCTCTAACCACTCTGTAGCATTTCTGGACGTGTGAAATGTCGCACTGTCCTGCTGGAATTGCTCAAGTCCGTCGGAATGCACAATGGACATGAATGGATGAAGGTGATCTGACAGGATAGTTACGTACGTGTCACCTGTCAGTCGATTTAGACAAATAACGGGTCCATATCACTCCAACTGCACACGGATTATACAGCCTCCACTAGCTTGAACATTCCCTTCTGACATGCAAGTTCCATGGATTCATGAGGTTGTCTCCTTACTCGTACACACCCATCCTCTCGATAAAATTTGAAACTTGACTCGTCCGGCTAGGCGACATGTTTAGTGTCAGCAACAACACAATACAGTACAATGTCGGTGTTGACGGGCCCAGGAGAGACGTAAATCTTTGTATCGTGCAGTCATCAAGGGTACACGAGTGGCCTTTCGGCTCCGGAAGACCATATCGATTATGTTTCGTCAAATGGTTTGCACGCTGACACTTGTTGATGGCCCAGCACTGAAATCTGCAGCAATTTCAGGGAGGGTTGCACTTCTGTCACGTTGAACGAGTCTCTTTAGTCGTCGTTGGTCCCGTTGTCGCAGGATCTTTTTCCGGTGGCAGGGATGTCGGAGATTCGATGTTTTACAAGATTCCTGATATTCGCAGTATTTTCCGTGAAATAGTCGTACGGGAAAGTCCTCACTTCATCGCTACCACAAAGATGCTGTGTCCCATCGCTCGTTCGCCGACTACAATACCAGTTTCAAACTCACTTAAATCTTGATAACCTACCTTCGTAGCAGCCTCAACCGATGTAACAACTGCGCCAGACACCTGTTGTCTTGTATAGTCGTTGCCGACCACAACGCCGTATACTGTCGGTTTACATATCACTGTATTTGAATACGCATGCCTACAGAAGTTTCTTTGGCGCTTCATTATATTTGGGGCTTTCGTGGACGCTTGTTAACTTATTGCCCGTTGGCTTCCGACAACGATTCTTCGAGCGACGTTGGTAACGATTTTCTTTACGTTTAGGCTGGAGGAGTGGCTAGCATTCCCAAAGGTTGTCTCCATTGCAAGTCGCTGTCAAATTTTCCACGCTGCGCCACATTTTTACACTCCTTATGATCGTGTCGCTCCTCTAGTTATGTTATTAATTATATAATCTATTGTAAATAAAAACAACCTTTCTCGCCGTGCCGAGTTGCCGCGTGGTTTGAGGCGCTATGTCACATTATGCGGCTCCTCCCGCCGGAGGTTCGAGTCTTCCCTCAGGTGTGTGTGTGTGTGTGTGTGTGTGTGTGTGTGTGTGTGTGTGTGTTGTTCTTAGCAAGTTAGTTAAAGTAGTGTGTAAGTCTAGAGACTGACCTCAGCAGTTGTGTACCTTAGAAATCAACACACATTTGTATATTTTCTAACTTTGCTAGTAAATACCCTAGAATCATTCTTGAAAATGAAATGAGCTCATATAATCGCCGCACTTATTTTGTGTTCTTTGTTTTTTTGAAGCTAGTTCGGTGGATCTGTAGCGTACTTCCTTTGGAATACCTATATAATATTCACCTTTCACTTCCATCCATTGCCCAGACGACACTGTCAAATGGTGCTGATCACACTGTGGTGTAGGGGAAGCTCTCATCGTTAATGAGTGTAGCAGGGTATAGTGACTTAGACAAAATTTGTATTTGGTGTGGTGAACGGCAGCTAGCCCGCGCGTGGGCATCCACTGGGGACCGAACCGCACTAGAACCCTGGGTTCTGTGTGGGGCGGCGGTGGGGTGAATTGACTGCTGTATCCTGTTGTAGGGTTGTGAACTACTGAGGGCTACGGCGGGGACGAAGCCTCTACATTGTTTCTTGGTCCCCAGTTCCATACAGAATACAATATAATACAATATCACCAACAGACCAGTCGACTTGGCCAGTCTTAGAAGGGTGGAAATGTCCCTGGCTCAGGTGACATCATACGACTAATACACGTGCGAAGCCACCGAAGTCTCCTGACAGACGTATTCTGTGGTTACTGTTTCTCTACTGAGAACACCATATTATCAATGTACCTTCCACTAGGAATGTGGAATGCCCTCAACTACTCTGATATGACTTTCAGAATGATGGAGCAAAGGAATCACTCATCCTTTCAGGCTTTATTGGAGCGATACTAGATATCAGCTAGTGCCTAGCGATTGTCAATGCTAAAAAATACAAGTACACAGCCAGGCGACAATATAAAAAGTTATAACCCGTGGCATAACCTTTATCTCTTATACATGGGATTACATAGCACCATTTCATAGTTTCAAAGCATTTCCTACTACGTTAGGCCTCTGTTTTTGGGGCTTCTGTCACAGTTTATTCAAGATAAATACTTCAGATTCGAAGTTTTTTTAAATAGACAGTAACTGCTTTTTCTATGAAAGTTACGTATTACGTATTTCACACATATGGCGCCATGCAACCAACCGATGTGTTCTCTTCATGGACAGGTACTTTATTTCAGTTTCTACGAGGACCAATAAAAAAAATACACTTTTTTAAAAAATCTCTTATTGTACATGTCTGAAAGTTTTAGTGTGGAAATACATCCTTTATGAACGATATTTTCATTTCTCCACATAATTTCCATCCCTCTGAACCGCCTTACGCCATCTTGGAACCAGCACCTGTATACCCACATGGTAAAATTATGGACCAACCTGTTGGAGCCACTGTTTGGCAGTGTGAGTGTGCACAAGGGAGTCATCTTCAAACCTTGTTCCACGAAGAGTGTCTCAGTTTCCTGAAGAGATGAGTCACATGGAGCCAGGTCAGAACTGTAAGGCGGGTGTTTGTGTTGTCCATCCGAGTTTTGTGATCGCTTCCATGGTTTTTTGACTGAAATGTGGCCGTGCATTTTCGTGCAACAGCAAAACATCCTGCTTTTTGCCGATGTGGTCGAACACGACTCAGTCGAGCATAAGTTTCTTCAGTATTGTCACATATGCATCAGAATTTATCGTCGTTCCAATTGGCGCGATGTCCACTAGCAAGAGTCCTTCGGAATCGAAAAACACCGTAGCCATAAATTTTCCAGCAGATGATATGATTTTATCTTGGGTGAATTTGCGTGATGCCACTCCATTGATTGCTTCTTCGTCTCTGTTGAAAAATGATGGAGCCATGTTTCATCACCTGTCACAATTCTTCCAAGAAACTCATCTCCACCATTCTCATACTGTTCCAAAAGTTCGCTGCACACCGTTTTTCTTGTTTATTTGTGAGCCACTGTCAGCATCCTGGGAACCCACCTGGAACAAACCTTTTTTAACGCCAACACTTTCAGTAGTCTACAAAGACTTCTTTCCTCTATCCCAACGTAGCGTAACAATTCGTCCACTGTGATGCGTCTGTCAGCAGTCACCAATTCGTTAACTCTCTGCACATTGTCTGGAGTGTGTGCAGTATGAGGCCTGCCACTGTGAGGACTATCCTCAATATTGCAGTTCCCGCTTTCATCACGTAACCTGCTTGCCCACCGACTAACTGTATTGCGATTGACAGCAGCATCTCCATACACCTTTTTCAACCTCTTGTGGATGTTTCCCACTGTCTCGTTTTGACAGCACAGGAATTCTGACAGCACGTTGCTTCTGACGAACGTCAAGTGTACCAGCCATCTTGAAGACATGCTGCGACGGCGCCATTCACGGGAACAGGATGAACTAAGTTTGAAAACAAGCGGGAAGGATGGATCTAAACACTGTTAAACTTTCACACATGCAGAATGAAAACTTCATTTTTACAAAAATTCTTTTGGAGTGACCCTCGTATAATATTGCGTAACGTCACCAACAACTTTAACCTTAGCACAATTCAGTGCGTCTTTAACCTGTACGGACACAGGCTCAGATTCATCTACTTTACGGCGATTCCTTGCCCTAAGTACCAGAGCCATTGTAGACATATAAGATGTACCACGATCTCTGTTATTCACTTCACATATCTGAAATGTGCGATAAGCAATAACTCCTCGGCTGTTAAGTCTCCAGACCTGAAACAAGTTTGGTTTTTCATTTGTATCTGTATTCAGTTTTTGTTTACTTTGTTCATATTGTATTCGTTCGTTGGCCTTTACGTGTGGGTGCATTGTAGAGTGGAAAGTGATCATGGATGCGTCATGAAATGGATACACGGGGCAGTTGGAGGGGGCGGTCAAGAAAGACGCTTTGGAGATATCCTGTGAAGGTTCGTCACTAATGGGGCGACTGGCTAAGCATACTGTGAGCGATTGCAACCTGGTTCCAGAAGTAGAGGGCTGTATGTGGACTGCTGTGAAAGAAGTATTCTGAAGTACGTTCTCGAAAGCAGAAGAGTGTGGTACTTTGCAAGACAGTAGTGTGAGGTCTGGGGCAACAGCCGGAAGTAGAGGACAGCCACCATTGGTGGGGCGTGAAGGTAACTGGCCATGTGGTGTTGGGTGAGGAGCCACCACATCCCGCTTCAGGAGGCGTATAGACGATCTCGCTGGTGTCGTCCAGTTTGCAGTCAAAGCGTAGTATCGAAGTAATATAATGAAGTCAAAGACATAAGTCTAAACACATTTGATGGTAAAAAGAGCCTTAGACCCCCCCCCCTCTAAAGCCCTCCAACAGTTAACTTCCGGGTGCTGCACACTCTGTGGTTCCATAGGGTGGATAATGTAAGCAAAAATAGAAGTGCTTCAAAAGAACAGGGAGGGTGACGAGGAGATCATTCTGAACTTAGCTAAGTTCAGTGTAATAAGTTAAAATATAGTACAATAACGGCGACATATGTGCTATCTCGGTAAGTGGTTGAAGAGAAGCTGGTAGGAGGATATCCAACAGACTGTATTTTAAAGAAAGGGAAGACTTCCACCAGTGCCATAGCATAGTATGGACAAAGAACACAGTGATGAGTCTGAGGGTGCCTATAAGATAGGGCACTGCTATAATGCTGTAGCGGATGTTAAAAATGGTCAAAATGCCGAAAATGTGGGCATCACGTAACAGTTTAGGAACCACATACATGTTGACTTAGGACACACATCGCAGATATGTAACTGATTCAGGCTATGGAGGACATGTCAACGGACACGGTGCATTATGCACTGCAAAAGCCGACGGTAGGCCAGCGACTTATCCGTAAGTACCACAGGGCGGTACCGATGGAGAGCTGGTCTAGTGGACCTGGAGTCCAGTCCTGATACGTGCCATCATCGATCTGCAGACGTTAAAGATGCCACCTAGAATTTGTCCCTACTGTTGGATCCAGTGGGTGGAATCACTGACGTCCTCTGTGTAGTGGGCGAGACGTAGGATGTCATCTGCATGCAGCCTGCAGTGATAGGTATGCTCACACAAAGGGGAGACCCTACGGAGGAGTTGCAATCCCTGTAATGAGGGGCTCCAGTGTGATGACAAACAGTAGAGTGGACATGGAGCATCCTCGGTGCAAATAGTGGCGTATAGGAGTCGGTCCCACATCAGTGAAAAGGAATAACGGGCGAATAGCATCCACAAGGAATGAAGTAAACTCCATACGCTTTACAATAATGAGTGGATGTTGAATACGATCAAAGGCATCCGTAAAATGAATGGAGGCCAGTGCTGCGTGGAACTGACACTGTCTATATGATATCAGGATATTCTGACAAGGTGTCTCAAGAGTGGCTCCACAACCATGTGTAGTCTGTTCCAGTGAAAGAACGTACGGCGAGACCGTGCACCTGTGTACCGCTTATAAGCACTTGTCGATCCAATAATCTCTGTCCGTTAATGTAAGGGCATGGTATGCAGAGACATTTATTCCTCCTGACGTCTTAGGCGCTGATAAACGAACGAAAGTGACAAATTATGGTGGTGCCGGGAAGGATGGAGTAATGAGTTCCTAAAACACCTCCGTCTAGCGAGGGAGCATTGTGGTCGTGAACGCCCAATATAGCTCCACTGGAACACCATCTGATTTCAGAAACTTGTTCTTTGTCTCCTTGTCGATCACGTTCGCCAACTTCTCCGCCTTGATAGATCACAGAAATCATTTTTATCGCCTCTGCAATTTTGAGGGTCCGTTCAGCAGCGTGGAGGAGGTGGTCAGGAATTCGCCCCGCTATCGGGTCGTCGTCGTCGTCGTCGTCGTCGTCGTCGTCGTCGTAAAAGTTGGGATACTGGTTGGTGAAGGTAGACACCCCCACTGCTTGCATTGTATGGCCAGTACCATCGGGGTAGAGACGAAAACGCAACGTCGACAACGGTGGTCAGACGCAGCATGGACCGTGAACGGCTATTCCTCGTTTAGAAGTTCCTGTCATCATGAACATTCCACGACACCATACGATTTATAACGGTAGAGAGTGAGGAGATTGCCATTAGTACGCTATCATTCCCTATGAACACCAGATGATGGGGGAACATGTCGAGCTCACGAAAGAATGTCAAATGAAAGTTGGTATGGTCCTGATGCCTCCTTGCCAATCTGTATGAAGACCTTTGTAACCGCAGATTTCGCACTCTCGAGCTATAAGTGCAGTGTGGATGAGTACCATGGGAGACGCTTTTCGCAGGACGCGCGCACGGGTAGTGGCAATACATTGTCAGCAGCATGGGTCTCGATGTAGGGAAGTGTAAGCTTCCAAAACCTTTTGTTGCGCCAGACCGACTGAGATGGTACCATGATCGTGCAGATGATGGCGCAATGGTCCGAAAACACAAGGGGCAATTTATCTGTTTGAGAGAATATTTCCAAGGTGAACAGTGATGCAAAACGAGTGTACAGTTGGTATAGCTAAGGGTGTCACAATGAATCTTCTCCTGAACGTCAACGGGACAAAAGTCGATCAAGGTACACTGCATCGGGCATAGCAAATAACCAGGTGTCTGGTCCTTCAGGTGGAGGGCACAGATTAAATTGCTGCCTACAACGAAGCGATCCTAGGGTCCGGAAAACAGGAGGCGACGTCATCTGCAAAGACTGTAGACTGCTGCAGACGATTCGTGGAGCCAGACGAGGCGTAGATACTGATGACACCAGTCTCGAAGACGGCTACAGCCATTTCCCGGCCGCACACGAGTGTCATGTCCGTGACTGCGATCCATTCGCGTATGTAAAAGGCCATTTCACACCCAAGTAATCGCGTACAGATATGTATGAGTCACAGCCTTTCACTGGGGTACTTCAGCACGAAGTTCATGAAGAAGTCAAAGGTCCGATCGTAGCACAGAGGAGCTGTAGCTTTGGTGCACACCTCAAATAAGATAGGAACATCAGACTCCTACAATGACTTATTGTAGTACACAATACCTTATTAAAAAAATGAACAATTTCCTCTGAAAAGAACAATTTTGCTTAGTTACAAAAATCATTACAAAACAAAGCATGCTCTCTCCTAAGTTTGCGTGTTAAAAACAAAAGCAGTTACAATCTTCCTCATGTTGGGGTACGTGGTCCTGTGGTCCCATTCCTCAATGTCAGCTTCAGTGAGATCCTGAAGATATAAATGGAAAAGCTGTGTGGCTGGGGCCTAACGTCGGGTAGACCGTTCTCCTGGTGCAAGTCTTTAGAGTTGACGCTACTTCGGCGATTTGCGTGTCGATGGGGATGAAATGATAAGGACAACACAACACCCAGTCGCTGAGCGGAGAAATTTTCCGACCCAGCCGGAAATCGAATCCGGGCTGTTAGGTATGACATTCCGTCGCGCTGACCACGCAGCTACCAGGGGCGGACATCCTAAAGATTGTCAGATGGATTCAGACGCTGTGCAATGGCCACCTTCAACAGATCCCATGCATGCTCAATTGTACTCATGTGCTGGTCAATGCATTCGATTAATGTTGCGTCTTTGACGATACTGATACCTTGCACTGCCATGGACTGGGATGAAGCTGCCACCGACTTTACGTCTGTATGGCATTAAAATAGTTTATAGGACCTCTTGGAGGTATCAGGGACCAGTCAAATTGGTGTAGAAGGCAATTAGAAGGGTCTGCCGTCCTCTCACTATTGCTGCTCCAAACATTAAACTTCCATCTGCAAACGGATGGACTTTCTGAACGTATCGGCGTACCAGGTGTCGTCTAGTACTTTTCCAAATCGTAACACGTCTAATGTCCGTCGCAAATCAGTCCTGGTTTCGTCAGCAAACGCATTGTTTCATTCTGCAATGGTCCAAAGTCGATGTGCAAGAGCTCAGGTCTTTCGATTGCGTCGTTTCAATTGTTCAGTGCAAAACTTCTCATTGGTCTTCTAGAATGTAGACCACCCTGATTCAGTTTACTCACTGTTCAGTCCATCCCTGTTGCCTGGGATAAGTCATTTCCAACGTATCTGACATTTGATGTTGGGCACCCACAGACCAACAGTTGGAGGAAACGATCCCATACAGACATTGTCTTAAGAGGACGATCACTCTGTCAGACGGTTGTATGCCTCTGCGTGGAATCTTACTGTACAAGCTTCCTACTTTCAATTTTCATCAATACATTAATAAAAACGGGAAATGTAATGTTAATCAGAACACTGGGAGGAGTCGTGGTCTAAATAAAAAATAGATTTATTCATTCTTAGCATCACAAGACAAAAATATGGCTAAAGAAACATCACACAAACTTTTTTCAAACACTTTCCCTAATATGTGGTCAATGATGGACAAAGTGATCAGCTGGGGAACAACACACGACACAGACCAGAACACTAATCGCTATATCCGACTTCATACACGTGAATCCGTGGTATGGCCCAAAAACTGCGATACAATCACCTGTACTCCCGTATTCCATAAAGAAAAATGTGGTTCGAAAGAACAGGGTGCTGAGAAGCATGTATTGGAGCCCTACGAAATAGCAGCGAATACTTTACCCTCCTGCTGGTCAGGGCAGCACACCACGATGCGCTCGGCGACTGGAGTCATGGACGGCAGCAATCTGTTATTAATGCGCGCGCCCGAAAATGCAAGTACGCGGTCTCGCGTTCGGCTAATTAGGAACGCAGGTACTTACCTACGATCCTCTGAAGCCCCGTTGGATTCCAGTGTACAGGCAGACCCGTTTGCTGGTCTGCCTAAACAATTTGACTCCGTGCAACGACTATGCATGACGGAATATGTCAAATGTTCAGACAGCCGACTCAAAACAAATAAGTACAACCACGCATCACTCTTGAGCGTGATGCTAGAAGCAGCACATCTGACGGTTCAGATGGTGACTGGCACAGGCTCTAAGTGGCACACTAGCAAAGGACACAAGTCTAACCATTTAGGTAAAGACCTGCAGTTCTTTACTAGCGAAGCACCAGTACAAGTGTGTCCTCTTCCGTTTCTCTCAGCTTTCTTCGCCAGCTCTGTAGCATGGCACATTTACACCTTAGGCTACTCGCACTTCACCACAAGCCAATCACGAGCTGGAGCGCCACATTCGAAACTGGGAGACTGACCCTTGCTCTGCATACACAGATTTGACCAACCAGAGACTTTAAAGTTAATTGCGAGAATAGCAAAAAAGATTCAGCTTCGCGCCCTCTCTCCCACGCACTTACGCCATGTCTTTTCCAGAAGCGTGACCTGGATGGAATCACAGCCCTCCATAAAAGGATCGTTAACTCCCATGTTGCGTCCATTTCGAACTTTCCAAAGAATAGTCATAAACTCGCTAAAAGCCTTGTGCCTTCAAATATGTTTTGTAGCATAGTCTGGACGTATGGGCGCTAGTGACCTGTCCCATGGAAATTCGCAGAAACACGCAGTCGTCTTATCGGCTTCCTGCCTAACAAGGGCCCATCCTCTGCCCATTACAGCAGCGACTCCTCGGCACTAGTCAGCCTACCTGGAAGGGGCCGCCGACCGATCGGCGCGATCCAACGTGTCTGCACAATGAGACCGTGGAAGTCGGCAGTCCGCAAATGTTTTCACTCAGGTTCCACAGAAAAAAACGCTCCCCTCGGCCCTGAGCTGCCGCACACTCTTACTTCAGTCGTTTAAATCAGCAGCATCTTCCTCTGAACACGGGTAAAGCTTACCACTACTATTCCTTCCCTATAGCACACAAGCAAGAGCGTTAACTACTGCCAACCATTTCGTCATGTGAATGAAGTCAGATGGTATCCAGGTATAGCAGCCAAGTAATAAAGATCAACGTCTTTAACAACATTACGCAGCATAACACCATATTAGAAGTGAGTGTCCTGCAATCTTTGAACTGCACTGCTGAACACAAACTGAATGAACCTGTTATTGATACTAGACTGCTCGTGTTGTTCCGTTGCGGCAGAGGTATGTTTACATGACTGGGAAACGGCCATAAAGCATGCCAGTGTCAACGCCATCCAGTATATGGGCTCTAACTGGATAAGGAATGAATTGCCTAGGTCAGTGAGGCCTGTGGTATCATAGACGACATTTTGCGATTATATTTCAAACTTTTCATGAGCACTGTAGATGTTCAGTAGTGTGAAACAATATTTCTGTACTAGCTGCAGTGGACGTGCTTGTACTATCGCTGGGGACGATTTGGGGTGGGGCCAGAAAGGAGGGCCCATCCCACCAGCTACTGTGTGTCATTTAATGGGCAATCTCGATACTGAGGGGGAGACAGCAGACGATTCACTGGAGGAGGCATTTCGTTCCCATGTCGTCACTCCACGTCCCCATATAGAGGGTTTGTCCAGTGTCCATGTGAACATCTTGGTGAGAGAGATCATGAGGCGTGGGCAGGGATACAGGTGTCTCAACCTGTACACCGGTCGATGCTATGTTCGTGGCAGCTTCCACTGGTTGCCCATGTGACGAAACTTGTTGATCATCACTTTTACCATGTGGCGACCTCTGTATGAGACTTTCAGATGGTTGGGCGGCTTCTCCATCGTCTTGTGCAACAGTTCCATAAGCATCCACAGGCGAGCAGCAACAACGTTTGTGCCGACGCGGCGAGCGTTGTTTGCATACGTGTTCCTCAATGTCAGATGATGGTTAGGAGGAGCGTCAACCAGGTTCAAAGACCTCGGTTGATATAATGAAGGAATCGAGCAATTGTTGTGGATATGTGGCAGTCTCCATGGTGTCCGTCGTGGGAGTCGATCTGATGGATGGAGCGAGTGCGCCTTCTAAAGAGTGATGGGGTAGCAGGACATGCCGAATGGAGAGACCATGCGACAATCTGGTCGAAGCCGTAGGTGTGGCGAGGGCCACCGCGTAAGTTACTGGTAGGCCAGACAGCGAGGTTGCCACAGATGCTTCTAACAATGGGAACTGCACGACACGTCTTTGGACACATTTAGACCGAAAATTGCCCTCTTTCCGACAATCGGTGCATATGCGGAGCTCACAGTCATACATTATGATGGCACCGCAGCCTCCAATATGAAGAAGGGCACGTGGCATTGCAGATTAATGCGAACCTGCCTGACGTCATTTAAGACGGAATAGGTTCAAAATTGTAACTATCGTTCGGTGATACATTCCAGGACGCTGGCATAGGATCGGGGAGCCGCAGTGACGACGTTCACGGGTAGTTAGTATGGCAGTTCGAATATCCCCAGCGTTCGTACGCCGAGAAACGCGTGATAGTCGATAATGGATACTACGTTACCGTCGAAATGACGGAAATGTAGTCCACCTTTGACCTTCTGTAGCACCAAGCTGCACGCTGTGTCGTTAATCATCTTGATGTACCTGGTGCTACTAACCATCGACTGGTGGATTCGAATCAGAACTTATGGTGGTATTTTAACGTCGTCGCAAAGAAATGGTTCAGCCTCAAGCCCCTTGGGAAAGGCAAAGTCTGGACAAAAGGTGAAATGTAAAGTAGTTTAGCGATAGGTGTGTGCCGTGTTGATCTATAAGGAAGATGGCACTTAGCAGCGATCGAAGTGAACACAACACTCGACACGTGTCTCGGGAGCGGAACGTGACCGCTCTGTAGCACTGCCGGCCGCAGATTGCCACCCAGTTACGGAGACGGACTGAAATTACTGCTTTCTTTACTTAGTTAATTTTTCTTTAATTTTTTTGTCAATTAAAATGACATATCTGATTAAATTATGTGCATGGTCTATGAATAAATATAGAAACAGCTTACTGGGTGAGTTCCTGTAAATAACAATAAAAAAACTCAGCACTGAATAACCACGTAAATTGTCATAAATATTATAATTATTAAAAACAGTCTGGAATGAAGAGCTGTTTCCAAAAACCCCTTTACTCGTAACTACCAGCTTCAAGTCAGTATAGACGAGTCTTCAGGTTTTTAATGTAGATGCACAATTACTGACGCTAAGCATTCCAGAAGCCATCCACATAAGGAGTCAAATCACACTGGTGAGTCGTCATAATGACGTTAATCTGGATAACTGCTAGAATGCTTCCACACCGTAATTTTCCATCCACATTTTAAAAATATAACCACTATAATCCTGACCATGCGAAGTTGGAAATTTGTGGTAAGGTCTTACGAGACCAGCGGCCGGAGTGGCCAAGCGGTTCTGGCGATACAGTCTGGAACTGCGCGACCGCTACGGTCGCAGGTTCGAATCCTGTCTACGGCATGGATGTGTGTGATGTCCTTAGGTTAGTTAGGTTTAAGTACTTCTAAGTTCTAGGGGACTGATGACCTCAGAAGTTAAGTCCCATAGTGCTCAGAGCCATTTGAACCATTTCTTATGGGACCAAACTGCTGAGGTCATAGGTCCCTAAGCATAGGCACTACTTAATCTAACTTATACTAACTTACACTATGGACAACACACACACCCTTGCCCAAGCGAGGACTCGAACCGCCGACGGGAATAGCCTGACCGCGCACTGACGGGTAACGTATAGAGGCAAGTAAAGCACCTTCAACCAGCTATGCGGCTTTTGGAGAAAATTCATCAATGATGACTTTTTAATTGTTTTCTATGACGTGCAGATTTTTGTTTGTAATCGTATTGACCAACTAGGATCACGTTAACAACTTCAGTTCCTCTTTTTCCTTTGTTGTTGTTTCCTATTTTTCCAGTATTCCCTCATTTTCTCCCCATGAAGTCTCTTCCTTTCTTCTGTCCATGTTGTTCCAGATTTTTTTATTTCTTCTGCTTTGACAGCCTTCCAAATTTAGTATTTTATTTTTAAAACGGTTTCTTTCTGCTATTTCTGATTCTTTGATGTTGTTTCTTTCTGGATCTTTCCTTGCTTCTGTAATACATGCTATTATCGATTTCTTCTTCCAGAAAGTAGGAGCATTTGTTTTGTTAGTCTATTTCCATCCATTCGGTTGAGGTGTCCGAATAAGGTTAATCTTGTTTTGGCCATTACTGCAGTTATTTTCTCTATATTTTTTATGTCTCCTTATTACTTCTTATTTTCCAACCATCTGCAGTTCTTATTGCACCCATTATTTTTCCAATAATCCTTCTTTCCAGCACCTCTAGTCTGTCAGATCCATATAAACATTCTGGTCGTACCACTGTGGTGTAGTGTTTTAGTTTTGTTTTTCTAGATATACGTTTGTTGTTGTAAATATTTTTGGTCAAACCATATGCTCTTTCCATTTTGTTAATTCTTACATCTATTGCAGATTTTTCTAGTCAGTTCTGTTGTATAGTCTGTCCAAAATATTTAAATTTATTTACACGCTCTATTTTACCTATCTGCGTGTCTATGAAGTTTGGCGCATTTTTTATATTTGTGGTGAATTTTTTTCTTCAGTTGAAATTTTTAGACCAGTTCTGTTTGCTGTTTTTTTTCCAGAAGGTTTATCTGAATAACTGCTTCTGTCAGGTTTTCTTAAATTACTGCTAAATCATCCGCAAAAGCCAAGCAGTTTACCTTGATTCCATTTGTTTTCCTTCCCAGAGCTATTGGTTCAAATTTGTGATTTTTTAGCTCCGAATTCCAGATCCTTACAATGCTGAGTGTTTCTTATTGTTATTCATAATGCCTCTGAGCAGTGGTTGCCCCCCCCCCCCCCCCCCCCCCTAAATATTTCAGCAATCATGGTGTCTTTATTGCAATAGTTATATAAGTATTGTCGCAGTATTATAGTCAGTTACTGTATGCGTTATGGAACGAAGTTCAACAATTAAAGCTCTTGATATCTCACGTTTGAACCGTTGTTGTAGGTGGCTACATGTAACTCACTTATTTCTCAATCAGCCTGTCCCACCTACACCCCTGTCGCTGGGGCAGTAACCCTTAGCGAGTTCCAGTATTAGAGCTCCCTCTCCCTTCCATTCCTGCCGCCACCTGATTCCCTTTCCGCCTCACAGTCCCGTATGCTCCTCTCAAACTCTACGTTAGATGACCTCTTCGTCAGGTGCCTCGGGGAACGGATTTCGGAATTCCCATTACTCGTGGACGAGGGTCCAGAAATGGAAATTGTTAATTACTGCGATGTCCCTCCTGGCCCGTATTCCATGAATACGGAATGAGGGTTCTTCGGCAACGTGTGAGGGCGAGTTTGCAGCTTTGGTGCCAGATTACCGTGGCGACGCCACATGAAGGTTTCCGGGAAAGTGTGTCTAAGTGGACGAAGCGTCAGCTTCTCCGGAGTGTCGTTGCCGGAGACAACACAGGAACACCGTGCTTCCATTTCAGCTAGTGATATTATGCAATAAAATTACTGTGGAGTCGAGTGACGTTGGCAATGAAAAGAAGATAAACTGAGCGTCTGGGCCACTAGAAAGAATTCCGTTCTTGCTGACGTTGAATTTCTTCACATTCTTGTGTGTATTGTAAGACTACATGTCGAGATGTGCGAGTGTGTGCCT
Source organism: Schistocerca piceifrons (assembly GCF_021461385.2). Taxonomy (NCBI): domain Eukaryota; kingdom Metazoa; phylum Arthropoda; class Insecta; order Orthoptera; family Acrididae; genus Schistocerca; species Schistocerca piceifrons. The sequence goes on from NC_060142.1 coordinate 434,170,858, forward strand.
GTCCTAGCACTCAAATAAACAAAAAAATCCTAATAATAAAAACACACACAAATTATAGATTCAGCACAGTTTGATAATCGAGTTACCAGTGTACTTATTTTTATATCACTTGTATTTCGTGTTCCTTTACTTTTCAATTTCGGTCCAAACCGTTAACAAAAATTTCTAGTGAAGAGGCATTATTACAATTATTCCAAACGTATTGAGAGACCGAAACCTGCAATTTCATTTTGGCTGTTATCATTTCGACATAATTTCCTACGTCATTTGAAATGACGGTAACAGTTAAAAAACTCTTCAGACTTCCAACTGCTTCTCCTCCTTCAACGAGGAATCATAGTAACACAGTGACAACCACTCTTCCGACAACTGGGACTAACCTAGAGTGTTAAACTTCCGTTGGCGCAAGACGTAAGGTTACACCGACGTAGGTGACAGCAGGTGGGTTTTGCTAGAGTTCATCCAGTTAATGTGGAAATGGTCCTTTTATTTTAAATGGGGTTGGGTGGGAGGAAGGGGGGGGGAGTGTCGAAAGGTCTGTACTGAGTGACACCCCCCAAAATCATAAAAGCTCGGACCACAGCAAGCTCATCCCTATTCCTTAGCAGCACCAGCTCGAACCAATGGATGCAGCTTAGTCTCCATCTTACACATTTTGCTATATGCAGTTAGCCACTAGGATTCAGCAACAGTGCACCTGTTGAACATCTGGAACGGAACTCGACAACGGTGCTTGCCTACGTACACCGATACGTTCGCGCTGTTGGCGACCAACTTGTGCTGCGAGTACATACCAGCGGCGTGAGCAATGCGGAAAGATTTCACCGTGACCTCCCCCTTTATCACTTGGATTGGCATTTTGTGGTTCAGTACTACCGCCAGAAAGGCTTAAGCGAATTCCCTCCAAAATTTTTCTACCTAGCACCGCTATTTGTATGGCACAAGTAAATTTGCCTCCAGTTTTGTAGACTCTGTGTGCTTCAATTTCATCCACTCTCGTTCCCTCGGCTGAGTATTGTGGACCTACAATTTCTGTATATATATCCACGTTGCTGTAAAAGATGCTTTGTTTCCGTCTTTTCAGCTCTCACCCTTCCCCGAATATTTCTCAGAGCTGAGTTTATTCTAATAAATGTCGCCATGCAAACAGGAATATTTCCGACGCTTTAATCCGTCGGAGACTGAATAGATAATCGTTGGTAGAATACTGTTGATTTTTATATTTCATGTTAGCTGCCTGGGGTGAGAGCGATTTTAATAGGTATCACGGAGGAGAAGCACTGTATATTTGTATATTTGTGCGCGAGTGCGTTTGGCTCCCTGTTGATTTTTATATTTCAACATTATTGAGAACAGAACATCACCAGACAACCTTGTAGATACAGCAGCCACAACTATGACTAATCATTTTGGATATAACTAATGCTCTAAGCTGTATTTATTCCTTTATTTTAGGATCACTGCCGATTTCATGGCACTAAGAACCACATATTGGGGTGAAACTCTGCACAAAAGTAAACCCTGAGACATCGACTGATACGATAGTTTTCTAAATTTTCTTAAGATCTTCAAAAATAAAGAAAAACACCTTTAAAAACTTTTACACATGAATTTTAAAACACTACTATTTGCACTCACACAACTCAAACATTAAAGTTAAAATGCTCAGAACTGTGAACCTAACATTCGTTGTCGGTCAGAGTTAAACACCGCTAAAAGGCAGTATGTCATTGAACAAAACAACCAGATGCATCGATTTCAATCAAGTGTGGTGGTTGTCGCCTAAGAAAATTATTCCATAGTGATCCACTTGTAAGGTGAACAAAATTGGGGTATATTCAAAATAAACAGAACAAAATGCGGCAAGTGTGATTTTCAATGTCTACTTTCCGTCAATAGCTGTTTACTCGGACTTTTACCTTAGTATTGGATCACTAGGCTATAACTTGTTTACACCCCATCCACCGTGTTGAACTGGAAGCTATGCACTGGGCTCTTTCAGTTCTAATATTTTAGTTATGTGCGTACATTTTTCAAATGTTTTCGTGTAGAAGATTTTATAAATTTTTTAAAAATCTTAAAATAATTTTAGGACATATACGTATCAGTGATTTGATGATTCTGGGCTGTCATTCCTTCTTGATATATTATTACGCAGATGTTCACCTGAAGATGTCGCTCTTATATCTGTGAAACAGGTGTTGGCCTACACTGGAGCGCAAAAAACTGGTGTAGGCATGCGTATTCAAATTCAGAGAGATGTAAACCGGCAGATACAGCGCTGCGGCCGGCAACGCCTATATAAGACAACACCTGTCTCTCGCAGTTGTTAGATCGGTTAGTGCTGATAGAGGTTATTAAGATGTGAGTTTGAACGTGGTGTCATTGTCGGCGCATGAGCGATGGGAAACAGCATCTCCCAGATAGCGATGAAGTGGGGATTTTCCCGTACGACACTTTCACGAATGTACCGTGAATTGGTTAAGACATCATATCTGCGACATCGCTGCAGCCGGAAAAAGATCCTGCAGGAACGGAACCAACGACGACTGAAGAGAATCGCTTGTTGTTGTTGTTGTTGTTGTTGTCTTCAGTCCTGAGACTGGTTTGATAGCTCTCCATGCTACTCCATCCTGTGCAAGCTTTTTCATCTCCCAGTACCTACTGCAACCTACATCCTTCTGAATCCGCTTAGTGTACTCATCTCTTGGTCTCCCTCTACGATTTTTACCCTCCACGCTGACCTCCAATACTAAATTTGTGATCCCTTGATGCCTCAGGACATACCCTACCAACCAATCCCTTCTTCTAGTCAAGTTGTGCCACAAACTTCTCTTCTCCCCAATCCTATTCAATACTTCCTCATTAGTTACGTGATCTACCCATCTAATCTTCAGCATTCTTCTGTAGCACCACATTTCGAAAGCTTCTATTCTCTTCCTGTCCAAGCTATATATCGTCCATGTTTCACTTCCATACATGGCTACACTCCATACGAATACTTTCAGAAATGACTTCCTGACACTTAAATCTATACTCGATGTTAACAAATTTCTCTTCTTCAGACACGCTTTCCTTGCGATTGCCAGTCTACATTTTATATCTTCTCTACTTCGACCATCATCAGTTATTTTGCTCCCCAAATAGCAAAACTCCTTTACTTCTTTAAGTGTCTCATTTCCTAATCTAATTCCCTCAGCATCACCCGACTTAATTAGACTACATTCCATTATCCTTGTTTTGCTTTTGTTGATGTTCATCTTATATCCTCCTTTCAAGACACTGTCCATTCCATTCAACTGCTCTTCCAAGTCCTTTGCTGTCTCTGACAGAATTACAATGTCATCGGCGAACCTCAATGTTTTTATTTCTTCTCCACAGATTTTAATACCAACTCCGAATTTTTCTTTTGTTTCCTTTACTGCTTGCTCAATATACAGATTGAACAACATTGGGGAGAGGCTACAACCCTGTTTTACTCCCTTTCCAACCACTGCTTTCCTTTCATGTCCCTCGACTCTTACAACTGCCATCTGGTTTCTGTACAAATTGTAAATAGCCTTTCGCTCCCTGTATTTTACCTCTGTCACCTTTAGAATTTGAAAGAGAGTATTCCAGTCAACATTGTCAAAAGCTTTCTCTAAGTCTACAAATGCTAGAAACGTAGGTTTGCCTTTCCTTAATCTAGCTTCTAAGATAAGTTGTAAGGTCAATATTGCCTCACGTGTTCCAGTGTTTCTACGGAATCCAAACTGATCTTCCCCGAGGTCGGCTTCTACTAGTTTTTCCATTCGTCTGTAAAGAATTCGTGTTAGTATTTTGCAGCTGTGACATATTAAACTGATAGTTCGGTAATTTTCACATCTGTCAACACTTGCTTTCTTTGGGATTGGAATTATTATATTCTTCTTGAAGTCTGAGGGTATTTCGCCCGTTTCATACATCTTGCTCACCTGATCGTAGAGTTTTGTGAGGACTGGCTCTCCCAGGGCCGTCAGTAGTTCCAATGGAATGTTGTCTACTCCAGTGGCCTTGTTTCGACTCAGGTCTTTCAGTGCTCTGTCAAACTCTTCACGCAGTATCGTATCTCCCATTTCATCTTCACCTACATCCTCTTCCATTTCCATAATTTTGTCCTCAAGTACATCGCCCTTGTATAGACCCTCTGTATACTCCTTCCACCTTTCTGCTTTCCCTTCTTTGCTTAGAACTGGGTTTGCATCTGAGCTCTTGATATTCATACAAGTGGTTCTCTTCTCTCCAAAGGTCTCTTTAATTTTCCTGTAGGCAGTATCTATCTTACCCCTAGTGAGATAGGCCTCTACATCCTTACATTTGTCCTCTAGTCATTCCTGCTTAGCCATTTCGCGCTTCCTGTCGATCTCATTTTTGAGACGTTTGTATTCCTTTTTGCCTGCTTCATTTACTGCATTTTTATATTTTCTTCTTTCATCACTTAAATTCAATATTTCTTCTGTTACCCAAGGATTTCTACTAGCCCTCGTCTTTTTACCTACTTGATCCTCTGCTGCCTTCGCTACTTCATCCCTCAAAGCTACCCATTCTTCTTCTGCTGTATTTCTTTCCCCCATTCGTGTCAATTGTTCCCTTATCCTCTCCCTGAAACTCTGTACAACCTCTGGTTCTTTCTACATCTACATCTACATTTATACTCCGCAAGCCACCCAACGGTGTGTGGCGGAGGGCACTTTACGTGCCACTGTCATTACCTCCCTTTCCTGTTCCAGTCGCGTATGGTTCGTGGGAAGAATGACTGTCTGAAAGCCTCCGTGCGCGCTCTAATCTCTCTAATTTTACATTCGTGATCTCCTCGGGAGGTATAAGTAGGGGGAAGCAATATATTCGATATCTCATCCAGAAACGCACCCTCTCGAAACCTGGCGAGCAAGCTACACCGCGATGCAGAGCGCCTCTCTTGCAGAGTCTGCCACTTGAGTTTATTAAACATCTCCGTAACGCTATCACGGTTACCAAATAACCCTGTGACGAAACGCGCCGCTCTTCTTTGGATCTTCTCTATCTCCTCCGTCAAACCGATCTGGTACGGATCCCACACTGATGAGCAATATTCAAGTATAGGTCGAACGAGTGTTTTGTAAGCCACCTCCTTTGTTGATGGACTAAATTTTGTAAGCACTCTCCCAATGAATCTCAACCTGGTACCCGTCTTACCAACAATTAATTTTATATGATCATTCCACTTCAAATCGTTCCGCACGCATACTCCCAGATATTTTACAGAAGTAACTGCTACCAGTGTTTGTTCCGCTATCATATAATCATACAATAAAGGATCCTTCTTTCTATGTCTTCGCAATACATTACATTTGTCTATGTTAAGGGTCAGTTGCCGCTCCCTGCACCAAGTGCCTATCCGCTGCAGATCTTCCTGCATTTCGCTACAATTTTCTAATGCTGCAACTTCTCTGTATACTACAGCATCATCCGCGAAAAGCCGCATGGAACTTCCGACACTATCTACTAGGTCATTTATATATATTGTGAAAAGCAATGGTCCCATAACACTCCCCTGTGGCACGCCAGTGGTTACTTTAACGTCTGTAGACGTCTCTCCATTGATAACAACATGCTGTGTCCTGTTTGCTAAAAACTCTTCAATCCAGCCACACAGCTGGTCTGATATTCTGTAGGCTCTTACTTTATCAGGCGACAGTGCGGAACTGTATCGAACGCCTTCCGGAAGTCAAGAAAAATAGCATCTACCTGGGAGCCTCGATCTAATATTTTCTGTGTCTCATGAGCAAATAAAGCGAGTTGGGTCTCACACGATCGCTGTTTCCGGAATCCATGTTGATTCCTACATAGTAGTTTATCCAGGTCCCATCTCCTTAAATTCCCACCTTTTTGCAGCTTCTTCAGTTTTAATCTACAGATCATAACCAATAGATTGTAGTCAGAGTGCACATCTGCCCCTGGAAATGTCTTACAATTTAAAACCTGGTTCCTAAATCTCTGTCTTAGCATTATATAATCTATCTGATTCCTTTTCGTATCTCCAGGGTTCTTCCATGTATACAACCTTCTTTCATGATTCTTAAACCAAGTGTTAGCTTTGATTAAGCTGTGCTCTGTGCAAAATTCTACCAGGCGGCTTCCTCTTTCATTTCTTAGCCCCAATCCATATTCACCTATGTTTCCTTCTCTCCATTTTCCTACACTCGAATTCCAGTCACCCATGACTATTAAATTTGTCTCCCTTCACAATCTGAATAATTTCTTTTATTTCATCATACATTTCTTCAATTTCTTCGTCATCTGCAGAGCCAGTTGGCATATAAACTTGTACTACTGTAGTAGGTGTGGGCCTCGTATCTATCTTGGCCACAATAATGCGCTCACAATGCTGTTTGTAGTAGCTTACCCGCATTCCTATTTTCCTATTCATTATTAAACCTACTCCTGCATTACCCCTATTTGATTTTGTGTTTATAACCCTGTAGTCACCTGACCAGAAGTCTTGTTCCTCCTGCCACCGAACTTCACTAATTCCCCCTATATCTAACTTTAACCTATCCATTTCCCTTTTTAAATTTTCTAACCTACCTGCCCGATTAAGGTATATGACATTCCACGCTCCGATCCGTAGAACGCCAGTTTTCTTTCTCCTGATAACGACATCCTTTTGAGTAGTCCCCGCCCGGAGATCCGAATGGGGGACTATTTTACCTCCGGAGTATTTTACCCAAGAGGACGCCATCATCATTTAATCATAGAGTAAAGCTGCATGCCCTCGGGAAAAATTACGGCTGTAGTTTCCCCTTGCTTTCAACCGTTCGCAGTACCAGCACAGCAAGGCCGTTTTAGTTATTGTTACAAGGCCAGATCAGTCAATCATCCAGACTGTTGCCGTTGCAACTACTGAAAAGGCTGCTGCCCCTCTTCAGGAACCACACGTTTGTCTGGCCTCTCAACAGATACCCCTCCGTTGTGGTTGCACCTACGGTACGGCTATCTGTATCGCTGAGGCACGCAAGCCTCCCCACCAACGGCAAGGTCCATTGTTCATGGGGGCGGGGGGGAGGGGGGAGGGGGAGGGGGAGAATCGCTTAACGTGACAAAAAAAAGTCCAACCCTTACGCAAATCGCCGCAGATTTCAGTGAAGAGCCATCAACAAGTGTCAGCGTGCGAAACATTTAACAAAACATCATTGTTACGAGCTTTCGGAGCCGAAGGCCTACTCATGTATCCTTGATGACTGCACAGCACAAAGCTTTATGCCTCATCTGGGCCCGTCAACACCTACAATGGACTGTTCATGACTGGAAACATGTTGCCTGGTCGGATGATTCTCGTTTCATGTTGTATCGAATAGATGGACGTGTACGGGTATGGAAAGCATCTCAGAAATCCATTGATCCTGCATGTCAGCAGGGGACCATTCAAACTGTTGGAGGCTCTGTAATGGTGTTGAGCATGTACGACTCTGATAGGTGACACGTGACACGTACGTAACCATCCTGTCTGATCACCTACATCCATTCATTCCCGCGGCTGCCCCCATCGGAGGTTCGAGTCCTCCCTTGGGCATGGCTCAAATAGCTCTGAGCACTATGTGACTTAACTTCTGAGGTCATCAGTCGCCTGGAACTTAGAACTAATTAAACCTAACTAACCTAAGGACATCACACACAACCATGCCCGAGGCAGGATTCGAACCCGCGACACTAGCGGTTGCTCGGTTCCAGACTGTAGCGCCTAGAACCGCACGGCCACCCCAGCCGGCCTTGGGCATGGGTGTGTGTGTGTTGTCCTTAGAGTATGTTAGTTTAAGTTAGATTAAGTAGTGCGTAAGCCTAGGGGCCGATGACCTCAGCAGTGTGGTCCCATAGCCCTTACCACAAATTTCCAATTTCCATTCATTCCATTGTTCATTCCGATGGACTTGGGTAATTCCAGCAGGACAATGTGACACCCCACACGTCTATAATTGCTACAGAATGGCTCCAGGAACACTATTCTGAGTTTAAACACTTCCGCTACCCATCAAACCCCCACCGGACATGAGCATTATTGAGCATATCTGACATGCCTCGCAACGTCATGTTCAGAAGAGACCTTCACCCTCTCGTACTCCTATGGATTTAAGGACAGCCTTGCAGCATTCATGGTGTCAATTCTCTCCAGCACTACTTCAGACACTAGTCAAGTCTATTCCCCATGGTGTTGCTGCACTTCTGCGTGCTAGCGGTGGCCCTACAAGATATTAGGGTGGTGAACCATTTTCTTTGGTTCTTCAGAGTAAAAACGAAGAATTAAAGATTATCTTCATAAGTTTCGTGGAAGAAATAACAGAATGAGTTATTTTACTAACCTTTCGGACGATGAAATTAAATAGATGATCTAAGATTAACCACAAACTACTACAGTATAGAGGGTGAACCGAACTACACTGACAAAATTTCGAAGTTTATTTAAAAACAGTTTTGGTTAAATTTATATAAATATCCCATTGTATGCGGTGTCTTATTACAGAGCACTTACATTCCCTTTGTGAACAGTGGTTTGCACACGGTTACCCCAGTCCAAGGGCATTTCGGTCGCCAGATGTGACATCAATGGACGGCTCCTTCTGGGGGCGTATGAAGAGCCTAGTTCAACAGACACTGGTCGATATTCACGTGGACATCGTTACTAGGACAGCCACCGCGGCGGAAGCGGTTTGTCAAACTCCTAGTGTAAGGGAGTCGGCGGTGTATTAATGTACGGATACTATCTCCCATTTGTTAGACAGTGCATGTACTCGAACCGATCAGATTCCCCACAGTGTGATAAAAACGTATATTTGTGAGTTGGTATTCTCTTTTGTGTTATGCATTTTGGTGGTTGCATATTACAGGCTTTTTACTGTTGTGGCGGTATTTTCACACAGTTATAGGTAATTGGGATAACTGTTACTTGCTACCGGACACAATGGCTTCCTAGTACTAAAATACACAGAAAATATCGCTGAGCGTATTCCAAAACATTGCAGATAATGTTAAGGTTCACCCTGTATAACAAATGCTCACAAAAATGGTCCAATAATTTTATGACGTACGAGGCTAATGCGGAAAGTGGGGTTACAAGAATTTTTAGAAGTACAAAAACAAATGATTTTAGTAAAATTAACATGCGTTATAGGTCTTGCGTTATTTTTCCGTATAATTCCCCTTTACCTCAATAATTCTGCCATCCGAGGAGCGAGTTTCTTGACTCCTGTGCTATAGACGTCTCCCGGCGCCTTTCTCAGCCAGTTCTTTACTTCGATTTTCCCTCATCGTCCTAGGGCAAGTGTTTTCCAAGGAAGGTCCTCCTTCAGTTTATTGAACAGTTGATAGTCAGTAGGTGCGAGATCGGGGCTGTCAGAGAGGTAGCTTAAAACATCCCAACCAATATCAACTCCTGTGTTACATGAGCGGACTGCAGATGCGCGTTGTCATGAAGGAGACAGACTGGCGTTACCAGCATCCCGCGACGTTTGTTTTGTATGGCTGTGCGATGTTCCTTTGTGGTCTAATAATATCTTGTAGTATTCATTGTCTCAACTTTTTCCAAAAAATTTACGAGCAGAATCCCTTTTCTGTCTCAAAACACTCACACCATGGTTTTACTCGCTGCTCTGAGTTTTGAATTTCTTGGCTGAGGAAAGTACGTATGTCGCCACTGCTTTGATTGTCGTTTCTTCTGTGGAGTACGGTGATAAGCCCAAGTTTCATCTCTAATATCAGTATAGAGTTGAGAAAGGCCTCGCCTTCAGTCTCTAAACAGTCAAGAAATCCGCGAGCGGGACCGACTTTGTTCATTTAGTGTCCTTCGATAATCATCTTGGGCGCACACAACTTGCTATAATTTAGTCGATCAGTTACGTTTTCATGAACAATAGTTCGTGAAATATTAGGACAAACTGCCTGCAGGTCATAAATTGTCGAACGGCGGTCTGAGAGATGTTCTTCAGTTTTCTGGACCACATTGTCACAATAGACGTCCTTCCCCATCTGTCTTCATCGTGAATTGCCGTCCTTCCAGAATTGAAATTCCGTATACCTTTCTTCATATGGCTGCCTTGACATTGTCCTCTCCATAAACTGAAACCATTTCGTGATGAATCGCAGCGGCGTTCATGTCCTTAGAATTTAGGTAGCGAATTAAGAGCGTTTTTTCGTACTTAGCGGGAGTCTGAATGAGAACACTCAATTCCAACAGTCACCACACACTAATCGACGAGTTACTGATTGTTTCCGTTCCGCCGGTCGTTCGAGTCCTCCCTCGGGCATGGGCGTATGTATTCTTCTTAGCAAAAAATAGTTTAGGTAGTGTGTAAGTCTAGGGACCGATGACTTCAGCAGTTTGGTCCCTTAGGAATTCATACATTTGAACATATTTTTGGGAATGCTCGATCCTTCCGCTGGCTTTTCGCTACACGGCAGTGGTACAGACTTCCCCCACGGACATTCCTTGATAGAGCTACGTGCCTTGTAACCTTAATTTCCTCATAACCCTCGTATTATACACGAGTTTCATGGTTTATTTCTCTCTTACGACAATTTTCAGGGCACGTGGTAGTAGCACTGTCGAAGAGTATGGAAGAGCTATGCTTTATACAGTCTGAGAAAATCAAAACAAATTATAGCCTATATGTGCTTACTTTTAGTGCATGATGTGTATATTATCGCGATTATTGGCTCTGCTGGTCAAATTAATCGATAGTTGTGTAACGACTGTGTAGAACAGTAAAATAAAATTTAAATAAAACGGTCAATTAGAATAGACAGGATGTAGATAGCAAACCGCCTTTGGCAGAACTTTTCTAAGTTTTTAAACGTCAAAACTGGGCCAGCAGTTTCTGTCGAGGTGGGAAAACATCTAAGATAATGTCATGAGAGATAGAGAAAATTGAACAAATTCAGTCTCTAAAGGGAACAGCGTTTTTAAAGGTTGCACGCTAGACTTTATTATGTCATGTAAACTACGAAGAGCTTTAAATCAATAAACCCGAGATATATGTTAGTTCCTGGCTGTGCTTTTCTCTACGATGTTCTTATACTATACTATACTATACTATACTATGCTATACTGACTGTGTGCCAAGACTATACTTGCGGGAAGCACAGGTAGCAAAGAAGAATGAGTGGAATTGATGAATGGAGTGAAGTGTGTGTATGAACTACTATTGCGTGTGGAATTGTATTAATGGTGTGTCATCAGAAGAATTCCCAGTGGGAAAAGGAATCAAACAAGGTAACACCCTCAGTCGCTTACTCAGTAACCTCGTATTTGTAGATGAAGTAACAAACAAAATGTAAGTGTCCAAAATACTGATAAAGCTAGGAATATGGAGACAGTGGCCAGTAACCTTGTTCTATGCAGATGACGTAGTATTGGTGGCTGACACACCAGGAAAAGGTGAGCAGGCCGTAGTGGAATGGTATGAACAGCTGAAGACGAAAGGAACGAAAGTGAATCCATTTAAAAGCTAAGTAACTTGGGTTTCTATACAGAACAGACGGGTAGAACAACTCAATGTACTCTGTACTAGAAAGCCTCTAGAAAAAGTGCACAACTTCAACCACCTTTGCACCATACTAAGTAGTGGTGGGAGAACAGAACAAGAGGTAACAAATAGAATTAAGAAAGCAGTCACAACAAACTTGCAGGTTAATAACACAATAGTATGGAAGGAGGAGACAAGTATGGAAACTAAAGCGCAAATTTACAATGTGATTATAGCATCAATTACAGCAAATGGTATAGGCAATTTGGCACTACAAGTAAAATTACCGTCACAGAAATGAAGTTTATGAGGAAAGCAGCAGGAAAGACCAGGAAAGATCGATAAAATGAAAGAATCCGAGAAGATTTTGATGTCTGGTTTGTGGGGCGCTCAACTCCTCGGTCCAATCTCACCACTTTCATGAATGATGATGCAATGATGAGGACAACACAAACACCCAGTCATCTCGAGGCAGGAGAAAATTCCTAATACAGCCGGGAATCGAACCCGGGATCCCGTGCTCGGTAAGTGAGAACGTGACAGCGAGACCACGAGCTGCGAACTGAATCCGAGAAGAGAGTAGGCAAAAGAACGCAGTGAGATGCTGTTGGAGCAGCATAAGTGGAGGTGGTATGCACATGTTAAGAGAAGGGGAGAGGAAAGAAAAGTTATACAGTAATTTGAAATGTATGTGTTGAGGAGCTGGACGAGGAAGACCTTACATCGCATGGGATTACGGGGTCGAAAAACTGGGAAAAAGGTGTGAAAAACCATCTCAAAAAATGAAGACATTGTGTGTGAGAAGTATGGAAGTGCGATGGAACGAGGAACACCGACACCTCAAAGCATAAGAGAATTTAAGGAGAAAAAGAACACTTCGAACCGAGTTAAGATAATAAGGCACTGATTTAACACAAAATCTGTAACAGGAGGCTACAACACGTAACTCACCAATGAATTCAAGGGTTGTGTGTTGGTATGTCGCTACCCAAGTTGTCTAATTGAAAAGGTGAATCCAAATCAAACTGCAATCGAAAGAAAACACACACTACACAATTCCAAATAGATGTTAACGCTGCGATGATACAATGGAACTGAATGGCTTGAAATGTTCACTCACTGCAGACGTTCTGTCCACCACAAGCAATTATGACACCAATAGTGGTAAGGGCACTCTGGCACCAAAGATGTTTCATTTCTTCCAGCGCACCTTTCGAACGCTCTGACAGTGGCCGTCATATTAGAAGTATCCAAATGCTGGTATAAGGCATGTGCATTGGGGGTTTGAAATGCCGTTGTTTTGTACTTGCGTGTATGAATTCTGTTACCTGTGGAAAGAAATACACTAAGATTTGCTTTGTACTGCTGAAACACAATTCATCTATACCATTACCTCTGTGCCCTGTTATGCAATGGATACAGCAGCTGCAACATTTCTGTGTAGCGTAACGTTTGTAACCCACAGTCACGAAAGCAGACAGCTGTCACTACAGGCTGATGCAAGAACCATTAGAGAGGCCACACAGATTGGATGCCGGCAAGGAATTCTTTTGCAAGAAGCTGTAGCCGCGCTTTACTGACACAGCTATAATCACCGCATGGGCCTTACAGCAGGACGAGTTACCTATTCTCCAGTCCTGACATTGAAGCCAGGGTTGCTGTATGGCCGACACAGACAAGCATGGTAGCAGTGGCGACGTCGGTTACCACACGATACATCTGGCAATACCCTGCCACTGTGGGCTACATGATGGAGGATGCCCTTTCAAAACAGGGGTGGAGCAAGCCACCATAAATACTTCACATTTTAGCTATGTGTTTTCTATCATCATCATCTCTAAGCAGCAGCAAGAAGTAATTCACGACAGCCTCCGATCAAAGTCTGTCATCCAGCCTGCTTCTACGAGGCACCACGTGTGCTAGCTGCGGCTGTGGGCAGCGCCCAAGGCAGTGTTCACACTGTGCACCAGGTGAAGACGGTCAGGGCGGGGCCGTGACGCACCGGGCTAGGCCGTGACGCGCCGGGATACCAGACCCTTTGTTTAGCATTGCGTGTTCACACTGGTGGCAGGGCCATGTCGGGAGAGCGAGAGCTGGGCCTTGGCACGCAACCGTCGTCCAGGGTGTGTAATATTTCTGGCGCAAGACATTGCAGCCAAACTTCAGATTCTGCATTGAAGGCATCCGACTTCTTCCGTTAGTTTTTATCAAAAGTATCACTGCACAAGTTAATTCTTTTGTTGTCAAAGAATGAAGTTCCTTCAGATTTCACAGTCAGTACTGTTGTAATGATACGTGCAGACCATTTTTCCTCTATGATTGCAGTAAAATAGACATTTCCTTACTCCTGCTATTTTCATAGCTCTGTGTCAACAGGGAACTAAAGACCCATATTTTCTTACACACTTTTATTGGTATTTCAGTTAAAGCAGTGATATCAAAATGGAAACACCGTACGAACAGGGACACGGAGGAACTTAAAAAGTGAAAACAGATGAACCGGGTAAATTCATACAAAATGCTGTTTCATTTGGAGTCGGTTTCATCACGTGAATTTTCTTAAAAGGTGTTTTAATTCCTAGAGCTAAGCACAGTTCCTTTTAGTGAAAACGGGACCTCAAAGGCAGATGAAATTACGTCAACAGTTTTCATGAATCAAGTGACTGTCAAGTACTGCATCATCAAGAGAAAGAAAAGAAAAATACCTGTGTAAAAATTATGACGAACAATTTTAGTAGCTCAAGGAGGACAAATTAGCTTCGATGAAAGCACACCAAGTCGTCATCCCAAGGTGGCTAGTTGCTTCGTGAGGACGGAACATATAAGACCTTGTGTATAATGAATGGGACATTGTGAGATCTGTGCAAAGTTCAATTGAAACCAATGACTCTGCACTAATTCCTGCTTTTATACTTCTATGAAAATTCGTTCTCTTTCAAAAATTTTCTTTACTGTATTGCGGCAAATACTTGTGTGTACTCTTGTATATTCGGAAATGTGAATAACTTCTTTCAGAGAAGTTTCTTGATGATGCATGTAAAAAAAGAGTTCTTGTATGTTGGTCAGTATTCACAGGATGTATCATTGTGTTTCTTCTGTGCTTAGGAATTCTATGAGCTAATGTACTGTCCAACCAATGTCAATAAATTTATGAATTCATTGAGCCATAAGATGGCTTGGATTGCTCGGTGATTATCAATGCCTGGATTCGCCTGTGTTGTTTACGACCTTGTATGTCACTTGTCAAAGTGGCTGTTTCAATCACTGTGGGCATCAGCCGACTCATGAGGAAAAAAAGAACTCAGAAACACAAACAAACACACACACTTCCCATGGTTTAAACTGGTTTGAACTGTATGGCCATACAATACATCTACATTAATCGACAGTAACTCTTTTATCTCCCTTGCAGTGCTTGACGCTATGCTAAATCCGTCTGCTATAATATAGAGACGAAAACTGAAACTCCTTAGAAAAATTTTTTGCAAACGTTTTAGAAAAATTTACAAATTGTGGTACTACACTCGCATTAAAAATGAATGTATTTCTGGATTTAACATTTGGTTTTTCGTCTCCAACTAGAAAGCAGTAAAATGGAATGAGGCAAGATTTTATTTTACTCCACCAACAGCAAAGTCTCGTCTTACATTAACGTAGTCTTCTGTTCTTGTTTCCAATTTAAAATGTACATGCCACATAATTTTAAGGCATGGGCAAGACTTAATTCTTGGCTTTTATTGTGTAAGAAGTACGTTAGTGTAACACCGCAGAAGATGAATATTCAGTGTAACAGGTCTTTGCCTAGGTAAAAATTCCTATAACTTTGGAGTGTCCTGAACATGGATTATTAAAACCACATGAGGGTCGGGTAACAGGATTGCACTGATCGTGGGTAATTCTTTTTCCTATCCAGCAGTGTTTAACACAAAGCTACATCCACACCAAATCTGTCAGTCTGTTATAACAGCACTGATCCATTCAATAAACAGAATTTCCTTGTGAAAGAAGACCGATATCACTGCCATTTCAAAAACTATTTTGTAATTTAATTTACATTTCACTCGATAACGTTTCTCCACATCAGCAACTTAATATTTTCTGCCTCCTCTCCAATCCTCCCCCTGTTTCTCCTCACACACTTTCGCTTGTGTCCATTTTTGTTGCTAATTGTAACATGCATTGTATACAAATCTTGCACTTGAGTATCCTTTCAGTTTGGTGCCCCAAGCGACCACTACTAATAGTGAAAAGTCCTGTATAGAAATGTTACAGCTGTGGCACCTCCGGCTCCCATCTTAGCTCGCCACCCAAAGTGGTGGCTTGTGCTACTTGGGAATTAAACCGGTCATTAAGCCATTTACAATAATTTATGGTTCAAAATGTATCTAAGGGAAAGCTACAGGCTATCACATTTTTTCAGTATATGATTTGTGAATTATGGGCCTGAGAAATAGCATTATTTCACAATGTATTATGAATGATGAAAAGGTAAAGAATATTAAAGATATCACGCATACAAAAACTCTAATTTTGAAGTGTATACAGTCTTCAAAATCTGTTAAAAAAGCTTACGATTCTAAAACGCTTGCAAAATTAAAAATAAGTGCCTCCTTATTTCACAAGGAAAGGAAAACAAGCTCATAAAACTGTTCCAGAGTCATATGTACCATCAAATACCTTTACAGCATGAAATTAGGAGAATTGGATTTTCCTTTGTTCCATGCCATGGCCCAACTCATAATGTGAATACCATGGACAATGGCGTTCACCATCCAGTCATGAGACAGTGCAGTACATAGCAACCCACCAAATTCTGGTGCACATTATGAAAGCAGACTAAGTCTGGATGCTCCTGGGGGCTGGAAAGGTGAATTCTAGCTCGAGGGACGCCTACTGGATTATTGCTACCTACATGGGGGTCATGGCTCTCACCTGGGACTAACCAGATACTGAGCAACTATCTGCCTTGTGAAGTCATATTCTACTACTGCAGGGTTGCATCTGTAGGTTAATGTTGTAGTCACTTGAACTAGGATTACCAATGTGTACCTACATCTGTGGGTTATCAGTGAGGAGCCATACATCTCCACCAGTCAGTGTGATCACTTTGTAAGGAACCCATCGTTGCCACATGGTGGTCTCCTGCTTGCAGCTGATACTGTGCTTCGCTCACCAGAGTGCCGACTACACGACTCCATACCACTGGCACCTGCTTGATGGATAAACAATGTGAAATGTCCCTCCTTCATAGGCCACATAATGAGCTCAGCATTCTCTTCATACTCCAGATTCAGCTTGTATCCCTAGACAGTGACTGCAGCAAGACAACAATTTCTGTTCTTAATGTAGAGAATAAATTAAGAGATGTCTTTAAGAGGTCCATGATTTTTTATCAGACATCCAACTGGCTTCACATACATGCTGCCTGCTTAATCAGCTCTCAACACCATCATAATTGGTGGCAGGGTATCTCTATACACCACCCATTCTGATTTCCACTACACTGGAATCAGAAGTGGCCAAGTGGATTTGGGACGCCATCGACAGTATCATCAACATGATGGGCTGAGTGCTAGAACTATATTTTTGCGCTTTTTGTGAGTGTGATGACAGAATGTCTAAAATGGCCCCAGTGATGTACTCTACATGAAGTAGTTATAGTATTATTCTAGGCAATGTCGTGAATCCAAATGGTTCATAGTTAGGCACAATGACTAAGAGTAATGTACCAGCGTTACAGTTAGCTATATTCCTATTGTTCCCATTAGCTTTTCTCTTGGTGTTTCTTCCTTGGGTAATCTATAAATTCTTCATAATTAGTGAGTCAAGAACACCAGGAAGCTGCATAATACTTACTGAAGCACATAGCTCAGTTCAGAACAGCTTAAATGCGTAAGCAATAAGATGTGAGAGGATAGGGTCTTGCGCATTCTGAGTGCTCCCACATTAGATTTAGCTCCCACTGGATTAGTTAATCCTTTTCTGAGAAAGACAGGAGAAAACACGCTAGTGTTTATACATAACCTATTGACAGCTACAAAGCTGTAGCATTTGACAGGAGAAGTGAAACACATGAGGGCCTAAGGAATGCTCAGACAATCAACAAACTCAGGAATGGCCCAGTACAACGTCATAGAAAGGAGAACAATTGCAGATGGTATCGCAAACCGTTAAACTGGATCCTCCAAAGCAAAATTATTCTGTTCAGACATTTGTAGATAGATCACGGAAGACCAATGTTAATACCTATCACTTGATGGAAATGATGAAACGAATAGAATTGTTCTACAGGAAGGCGAATTTAGCGCATTAGATTCATTCCTAAGGGGACTGCCACCTGATGTGCCATGAAAGGTGCATGAAAAATTCCCAAAGGTTGTGCCAGATGATAGTGGTGTAGCCATGGCACTGGATGAAATTTGTGCAGGAACAAAAGTTAATGATAGCAGACACTTCTTCTCTACTGATGTCAAGTAACATTGTGGAAGTTATGGCCACATTCAAAGAGTGTGTCGCGAACTACAGTATGAAAACTGTGGAAAGGTGCAACAATGGGAGCAAGAATGGAGGACTCCATGGTAAAAGACAGAGTACTAACAATCCATCATGACAAAGGAATAGGAATCCGAACCTACCCAACAGCATTCCGCATACGTTTTATTGCCAAAAAGAATATGTAGAGGTGGGGCGCTGCTTTGTTGGCATATTGGGTGGTAGAGAACACAGATTAGACACAGCGGCTGATGTGTCTGCAGCAAGTCTGTACCTCATCAGAAAGAGGCGATCAGACCCTCCATGGTAAAGGATATGTGGAGTGGGGGATAATGTTGTACTATCACTAAGTTCAGCGATGTTAAGTTTTCCGTTTGTAGCAAATCAGTTCTGGGAAAATGTGGAAGCTAATCCTCATGTAGGTGAAAGGTACTGTGCAGTTCTACACTGAAATTTCCTGCATGACAACTGTACTAACACATGGTAGAACCTAGAACCTGATGGAACATTGTTACGTCTCGAGATAACTGTGGTCACTGATGCACTGTCACGAGATACATCTGTCATGTAAGACATACTGATTAAAATGCATACAGTCTTTAAAGATCAGTTCATACAATATTATTCAAATGTACCTGGAAACCGCTTGTGACGAATGCATGAGTTAAACCACCTCTTACTGTGTTATTTGTGGTTGAACCACAACGATGACTTAGATAAAATGTGATTTTTGTGGACGTAAGTATTGTACATGTACAAGAAATACATGGCAAATGCCTGTCAGTGCTGGTAATTTTGGTACTGAGGTGAATTTGTTTAACAGATAACTGGTTGTCAATTTAGGTGTTCTATACGAAAATGATCTAGACAAATCAAGTTCAGGTCCTTTCCATGAGCAAGCCATTACAAAGAAAATTGGAACATTTGGAAGAATCGAAGTGATTAGGAATGGCAAGTTTACATTTTATAGTCAAGGACCTATTTAATCCTCATGGCCCTTTGTCAGCCACCTTGCTGATTCAACATAGAATTACAACTGTATTACCTGTATACCACTAAACATGTAAGTACCCTGTCATGTACAGTCATTAATGGAGGAA
Organism: Schistocerca piceifrons; assembly: GCF_021461385.2. Lineage (NCBI taxonomy): Eukaryota > Metazoa > Arthropoda > Insecta > Orthoptera > Acrididae > Schistocerca > Schistocerca piceifrons. The sequence goes on from NC_060142.1 coordinate 434,189,963, forward strand.
TTCACAAACCAAGAATTTGATGGTGACATCACTGAGGAAATCATTAGCACCCAGAATGCACCTGCCATCACAATACCGAAAAACATCTTCAGACTACATAGAAGTACCAATTCTGTGGTTACCACCAATACCTCAAGAGTAGAATCCCTGGGTAGTATGGAATGATGTAACTATTTATCCATAATAGATGTAAGAAGTGGACATCATCAACTGGATGTACTACCAGAGTATCGTCCAAAAACAGGGTTTACGATTCCTTAGGGTCATTACGAGTATCAATGAGTGTCAGTGGATGTGGTATGATTTGAAAAATGCTCCAGCTACTTTTCAACAGCTGTTGAATGAAGTTTCGAGGGACTTGAACCAGAGACAATGTATGTTGTATCTTCATGACGTTATTGTGTTTGCAGAGGATATGAAGAAACTTAAACCATCGTTAATGGAAGTTTTAAAAGATTGGTTCAGCACAGCTAACCCTTAATATTGAGAACTGCAATTTTGCAGTAAAGGCAGTGAGTTCCTTAGGCCGCATAATTAGTCAGGATGGAGAAAGAACAGATCTCACATTAGTTTACTCTGTGGTAAATTTCTCACTACCCCATATGAGTAAAGAATTACCATCATTTTTGAGAGTGGTGAATTAATACAGGAAATTCATAACTGAATTTGTAAAGATATCACAACCAGTCATGTATATATTAAAGGAAGGTGTAAAGTTCTAGTGGACACAAGCCCATAAAACTACATTTGAAAAATTAAAAATATTGTTAATAACTTGTTGTATGTTGATCACTCCAGGTTCTGTAAAGAAATTCATTTCATAGGACGCAAGAGATCATATGGTGGATTGTACTTTAAGTCAGGAATTGCTGGGTGAGGAGTGTCCAGTTGGTTATGTACACTAGTTGAATAAAGAGGCAACTAATTATTCTAACACAAATAGAAAATCATTAAGCTTAATTTGCAGAGTGAAACCCTTCTGCTGCAATTTTTATGGGAAAGATTAAGGTGTTGACAGCATTAAAATGGTTCTTGAAAACGAAGGATCCACCAATGGACTAACAAAATCGACATTAAAATTAAATGACTTTAATTTTGGAATAGTTCACAAACCTGTTGAGAAACAGTTATGAAGACGGGTTCAGTAGGAAAACTGGTGTAGTACTGACAGCTGCTTATTTCCTTGCAAACTAGCAGAGAGCAAAAGCTGCTGATGAGTTGTGCAAACAGTCTGAAACACAAACAATCCGCTATGCACAGTGCTGTGCTGTGTAACATGACAAGGCTTGGGCCTCACGTAGTAGTTCCTGTCATGCTATGAGAAGAAACACTGAAGAAAGTAAATGAGCACATCTTATCTTGTCATAGAGGGCATAGAACCACAGACTAAAGAGTAGCTGAGCACTGCTGACGAAAAAAAAAACATAAAAAACATGTAGAACAGTTTGCAAGACCTTGTCATATGCACAATGAGCATTACTACGCCATCAGTATGTGCCACTGCAGAGGTTGACAGAAGCTACTGAACCTTTAGAAATGACTGGAATGGATACTTGAGTACCTTTTACAAGAAGTGGACATTGTAGCAAAGGTGAAGCTAAATAACTGATCACTGCAGTTAGGTATCCTGGAAACAATAATCATGGATCAGGGCACCAACTTTGTGCTGGAACTGATGAATTTATTATATCATTTGATATGTATTTTCAGACTGAGAACAAGTGCATTACATCCGCAGGTTAATGGAATAACAGAACATGTGCTTTCAGTGATAGTTAAGATGTTCTGCTAATACGTGAATACCAATCATAACGGTTGGGATATTTTCTTGTTGTACATAGCAGTGGCGTGTGACTCAAAAATCCATTAGAGCACAGTCTTATTACCATACAAGGTTTAGTGTGTTAGGAGAATGCCTTTGCCGTTTGAAGTAGTCAAAACCAAAGGTAGGGAAAACAGTGAACGTGTATAGAATTTTGAAAGGATGTTGAAAGAAGTATAGAAAATTGTGCTGGAAAATAATACAAAGGCCCGTGAGAAACAGAAAAGACTAAGACAACTCAGTATAAAATTAACAGACTATTGTATTGGTCAGTGGATGACACTGACAGGGCCATATACCCCAAAGGATGAAACAAAGAAATTTATCACTGAGTAGCAGTTTCTATGTTGGTTATTGAGATTACTTCGCCAGTAAATATCAGATTCTAGTTTCGTATGTGAATGACCATTGTGCATTATGGGCATCGTTATCCTTTCAGTTGCACACCAGATTCATTGCTACCATTAAATATTGTGGTTCCAGTTGCATTCCCTGTTTGGCGTGTGTCTCTCCTTCCCTGCTGCGCAGTATAGTGGTCATCAGCAGCTGCTGGTGGTCAACCCCTTCTTCTCCTTCAGGCAACAGTGCCTCTCGTTGTGAACACTCCTCATTCTCGTGAAACAATGCTGTGAGCAATACCAAACTCATGGGCTAAAATCATCACACTTCATCTTTCTTCTAGTTTCCTGATGCTTCTGCCGCAAGTGAAGTCATCCAAATGTTGGCTTTGGGCTATGTTGTAATGAAGAAAACCACCATAATGCACTGTACCTGGTGACTGATTGACACACACTGTCTTTCCCGTCCCTCCGTCAGCCATAAGTTGCAGAGCCAGCCCATTTGGCGCTATAGTCACGCTGACCTCTTGCTGTGTGGCGTCCAACTTTCTGTGAACGACTAGGAGAACACAGGTAATATCCTCTTGCAGTTTCATTCATTCATTTCCACAGTGTAGTTAATATGTTACTTTATCTATCTCATCCTAAAATATTGCAGGGCAGTGTAGTATTGCTACAGGGAGGTGGATCAGTCTCCAATAGCAGGCAAAATGGATGTTTCAGCAACTTGCCTAAGTGAAACAGTCTACATGTGCATCAGTCACAATCTGAGCAAGACTGTGTCTCAGGTGATAGCACTGTATCGCAGAAATAACTTTTTTATCACACCACAAGAATTTTCTAAATAACATCTTGAGTAAAATATCATTACGAAATTGATAATAGATTTTCATATAACAGTTCTTACATTTTAGGGCCTTTACATGTTTATTTTGTGCTACATACATCCAACACCAGAGGGAAGTCGAATGTTATGAGAACCATCCATTTTATGATAAGCGAACTTAATCTGAACTTATCAGCAGATAGTTGTCAGTAGATGTAGAACTTTTCAGTGCGGGTTGCCAGAGCTGTTAAACTTCATAATGACTGGAAGTAAAATGAACTACAAGAAAGCTGTGACTGTTGATTTCTTTATTGTAACAAGCGGTTTCGCTGCATTAAAAGAGCATCCCCAGGTGAACTATGTAAGAAGGAAAGGTGTCCGTGTAATACACATGATCAAACGCAATAAGAATATTTTAAACATTTCTAAATTTTTACGAAAATTCTATTATTTTCTAGGGGAATTTTAAGAAAATTATTTAAAATATTTTTATAGATCTTACCTAAAGTAGTATTTAACTAGGCAGAGAAAATCATAATTAAAACGTACTTACAACAGTGCCACAGCAGCACATCAAGACGCCCCCAACATCCATAGTCAGGGCTTTGATTTCTGGTCATGAACACTGGGGGTGACTTGATGCGCTAATGTGACACTGTTGTAAGTACGTTCTAATTTTGATTTCTTTCTGCTTTTCTGAATACTTTACATAAGATGTATACAAATATTTTTAAAAATTTTCTAAGATTCCTTGGGACCAAACTAATTTTTTTTAAATTTAAAAGATTTTTATAGTTTTTAGTCATATGTATTTCATGAGATCCCTTCCTTCTCATGTAGCTCATCTGACAATGCTGTTTTAGCACAGCTTAACTAATTGTTACAGTAAAGAAATCACCAATTACAGCTGTCTGGGGGTTCATTTTACTTCAGTTCATTATGAAGTTTCCTCCTGGATTCCACAGAATGTGCCCTAGGAACTAATCTCTTCCTTTAGTCAAGTTATGCCATAAACTTCTTTTCTCGCCAACTCGATTCTGCGTCTCCTCACTGGTTAGTGTATCCATCCATTTAACCTTCTGGACCCTCCAATAGCACCACGCTTTAAAATCTCATTCTCTCTTCTTGTCTAAACATCTATCATCTATGTTCCATTTCAGTACAATGCTAAAATCTACAGAGACTTATTCACATATTTCTTCTTAACATTTAGATTAATTCGATGCTTGCCCCATCATCTTTCTCCTTAATGACGTTTCCTGCTATGGGCAGCCTGCATTTTACACCATCTCTATCTTAGCTATCTTCAAGTATTTCGTTGCCGAAGTGACAAAACACATATGCAACTTTTAGTGTCGAAGCTCCTAAGCACTGCTTTGATTACAGTACACTATAAGTTCATTACTCTCGCTTTAGTTTGTTGATGTTCACTTACAACTTTTCAAGACACTATCAGTTCCATCCATTTACTCATCCTATTCGTTTGCTATCTCTAACAAAATTAAAGAGTCACTAACTTACCTCAAAGTTTTAATTTCTTGTCCCTGAACTTTAAGCTCGTCTCCAAATTTGTTTTTGTTTCCTGTAGAGCTCACTCAGTGTACAGATTAAATAAAATCGTGGATACGCCAGCCCCATGTCACACTCTCTAGTGCTTTCCTTTAACAACCTTCGATTTTTCTAACTGTAGCCTCATTTATTTAGAGGTTGAAGACAAATTTTCACTTCCTGTATTTTATTCTTGCTAGTTTAAGAAATTCAAAGTGGGTATTCCATTAACACTCTCAAAATCTTTCAATTAGTTTACAAACGTTACGACTGTTGATACACCTTTCTTCAACCTGTCTTCTAATGTAACCTGCACCCACCTTTCTCTGGAATGCAAACTGACCTCCCACAGATTGGCTTCTGCTACATTTTCCATTGTACTGTGAAATTAAAAGCAACTTAGAAATTGGTTTAAACATTATTCTTTCAGTGATCCATCGGAGTTTCGAACAGAAAGAGATCCAAATTGCAATTAAAATTTTACTTCACATTACGATGTCTTTTGTTGACATGAATGCAAATGTCAGTTACAACATCCAATTCTCACGTATTCTCGCTGTTCCGGTCGTCACATCCGTCTTGTAGCGCGGCCGAGCTTACACTAAATGTTTTAAGCGTTGGTACGGATTCATCCTCATATACGGTCGCAGTCGGAATGCAGATGTATGTATGTGTGCATGTATGTATGTTTACATCTCTTCCTAAACCACTGAACTGATTTCAACCATACATGGTACACATATCCTATATTGTCAGGTAACAATCGCTGCGGCGATAAGAATCACACATATTAGGAGATATGACGTCATTAACAATGAGACGCGTGAAAAGGTGCCGCACCATGCATAAAGTCTAAATTTATTGCCTCTCTGCTACTAACTTCATTCACAATAAATTCCGCAGACAATATCCACATATGCCGCTAAATGAACCTACAAATTATATCCCGGTACCACACACAGCTCAGGATATGACGTCACAAACAGTGAGATACATGAAAAACTGCCGCATTGTGCATTATATCTATATTATTTCTTTGCCACTATTTCTATTCGCAACATATTGCACAGAAAGTATCCACATATGCGCTTAATGTACCTACACAAATACGAGGTTCTTTCCGTAAGTTATGACGACTATGGGATATCGTGTGATCGCGTGGCATCACCGTAATCGCAGTGCATGCGTTCTAAAGCCGACGGAAAACAGTACCGAAATCAACCAATAGATTGCTACCGTATTTGAGGATGGCTCAGCACCAACACTTGAACCATTCAGTGTGATCTCGGCTGTGCTACAAGATGGATGGAAGAAGAGTGGAACAGCGAGAATACGTGAGAATTGCCTTTCTTGCTGGCAGAAGTGACAGTGTCATGCGGAGCAACGTGCAGCTGTAGATGGCAGGGACTTGCTTTATCGAATAGATTCACGTTGCGTGTAGGCTTTCCAGGATGGACGCACAGCAACAACAGACACGCCGCGAAGTGGGCGGACCACGTCTGCCCGTACTGACCTGCCTCTGGCTATTATTGACCAACGTTTAACAGAGGATGGGCATCGGACTGTGCAGGAATAATTAATGACAGGAACCGGTATGTTGGGGGTCAACAATGTTCCGCATTTTATGCAAGGAGTTGAAGATGCACAAGATGTGCTGAAAATGAGGACTACATCAGTTAACAGCGGTGTATAAGTGAATGCGCTACGAAATCTGCCGTGTCAACCTGTAAACATTTGAGTGGGAAGGTAATGAAACGCGCAATCGCATTATTGTGACTGATGAAACCCGAATACGAGCTTATAAACAACTACTGAAGATTCAGTCAGCAGAATGATGTTGTTCAGGCTCACCACGATGAAGCAAAGTGCGACAGAATCCATCAACGAAGGTCACGCTCATTGTGACGTATGACAGCCACGGTATTTTGCAGCCACCCTGTTAGGGGCCATTATAACGCTACAGCCGACACTACAGGCGTCATCAAGAACTATGCACAATGATGGGGGTGCGAAATCTTCCATCACCCAACATACTCACAGACCTTAGTCCATGTGACTTTGACCTCATTCCTCAACTGAAGAAACCATTGCGTGGGAGGCGCACTACAAACTGGGTGGATACCGTCGCAGAATTTCGGCGACAGGTGACACACACTGATGGCACTGCCAATGGCAAGCAGAGCCTTCCCCGTCATTGGCAACGCTGTGTGGTTGCAGCTGGAGACTACTTTGAAGAACGGTAGTTGATTTAGATTCATTTTTGTTCTATTAGTACTAGTGTACAATACATTTACACGGAGTTCCGATGAGTGTGGTTCATTTCATCCTTTGTCATGAACTTCTGTACTGGAACCTTATTTTATGTTGTCATTACGATACATACTTCCTTCCTCGTTCAACGTACACCGTGGAATCCCCATTTTGTCGCATTATAGCAAGATATAGCACAGTTCCCATGACTTACGGAATGACCCTTTTACATCATTGTACGACACATGGTTCAAGTGATTTGACATCATAGGCGCAGAGATGCGTGAAAAAATTCGGCTTCACACGTAAAGTTTTAGCACAATTAATGTTTACTCCTAAGACATTCCCACAGAGAAGTCAACTTAAGGAAATACCTAACACCTGGCAGAGCTTCTGACAGCTTTCAACTGCGAAGTGCAAACGGCTGTAGCCAGAAACAATAGCCGTCTAATAGCCTTCTATGAATAGACGTTTAAAAAAATTTCGTTACTGTACTTGTACGTTTGAACATAGTGCATTACTCCGATCACAGTTTCAAAGGTGCTTTTGCGAATACATGGTTCGAAGTTTTTCGATTTTACACTATAAATACAGTTCATATTTAGAGTTCTGTTCTTTAGTCGCTAAAATCGGAAGCGTTGTTGAATCACTACGTTGTCCGTCCGCTGTTCTGTCTGTGTGCCTCTCCGATTGTTAAAAATCCTTTTCTTCATGAACGGAAAGACTTATCAAGTTGATATTTATCTCACGTACCAATAGCTACGGTCCCTTGGAGGTGTACAAACTTGTAACTTACAAGTACATACAATGAAGAGCTACGGCCATTCGCGTCACATAGTTTGTCACTCGCAAGCTCACTCATCGAAAGCCACTTCCTGTTGATGTAGAATCAAGCAGTTTGGCAAAAAGCTAGGTTTCAAAGGACAACTAAAGGAAAAAATCCGAAAATTGTTTATTTGTAAATATATCAAGGAAAAAGTCATTTTTTTATCTGTCTATCTTTCTCTGTTCATCCGTCTGCTAAAACGCCTGTTTCTCAGGAACGTGTAGAGGAATCAAGCTGAAATTTCCGTCATATAGTAAGTTCTACGGTCCCTTGACGGTGTATAAACGTTTAGCTTCTGAATCAGTACAGACACACATTTTACTCCGCACAAACTCGGACAACGAAACTTACATGCTACTTTCTATTGACCTGTAATCAAGAAATTTGGAAGAACCATGATTCCACAATACAAGAAAGACAAAAAAGGCAGAAAAACGTTAATTTGTACGAGGATTGAAACTTTAATAGTGGCAACTATTTATTTACAGCACGTACAAAATAGATACGTGTTTCAGTTTTACTGACCTTCAGAGCAGTCACCATCATTGTGTATAACCCGTTGCCAGAGATGTGGAAGTCGTAGGATACTCTTAGCAGTGCCAGTTGTGATGACAGCTCGAGCGGCGCGGTCTATTGCCTTACGAATCTGTAGGAGTTCTGAAGCGAATGCCCTGAAGTGTTTCCTCCAGTTTAGAAATCGAGTTGAACTTACGAGGGCTTAAGTCAGAGGAGTGCAGTAGGTGGTATAGCACTTGGCAGCCGCATCAGTCAGACAGATCAGTAACAGCTTGCACTGTACGTGCTTGACCATTGTCCTGCAAAGTGATGGTCAGGTCCTGCAGAAAGTGTCATCACTTCTGTCTGTATGCTGTTCATATTTGGAACACAACCTACAACCAGCTAAGTGCTACACCACCGACTATACTCCTCTGACTTAAGCCCTCGTAAGTTCAAGTCGATTTCCAGAATGAGATTTTCACTCTGCAGCGGAGTGTGCGCTGATATGAAACTTCCTGGCAGATTAGAACTGTGTGCCGGACCGAGACTCGAACTCGGGACCTATTCCTTTCGCGGGAAAGTGCTCTACCAACTGAGCTACCCAAGCACGACTCACGCCCAGCACTCACAGCTTCACATTTGCCAATAACTCGTCTCCTACCTTCCAAACTTTACAGAAGCTGTCCTGCGAACATTGCACTCCTGTGGTTAAGCCATGTCTCCGCAACATCCTCTCTTTTAGGAGTGCTAGTTCTGCAAGGTTCGCAGGAGAGATTCTGTAAAGTTCTGAAGGGAGGAGACGAGGTACTGGCAGATGTGAAGCTGTGAGGACGGGGCTTGAATCGTGCTTGGGTAGCTCAGTTGGTAGAGCACTTGCCCGCGGAAGGCAAAGGTCCCGAGTTCGAGTCTTGGTCCGGCACACGGTTTTAAGCTGCCAGGAAGTTTCAACTCAGATTTTTGATCTGAAGGAAACACTTCACGGCATTCGCTTCAGAACTGCTACGAATTCGTCGGGCAATCGACCGCACCGCTCGAGCTGTCAACACAACTGGCACTGCAAAGGGTATCCTACGACTTCCACCTCTCGCAACGGGCTATACACAATGCTGGTGACTACTTTAAAGGTCAGTAAAACTTTGGAACACATATGTTTTGTACGAGCTGTAAATAAATAGATACCACTATTGAAGTTTCAACGCTTGCAATTTTATCATAGGAAAAAAGTATTTTTTTTCTCATTTGGTATCCGAATTCAACCTTAAAGTTAAAACGGTCTCGAAAGTATAGATATTCGCGGGACCGGTATCTTGCCAGTATCACTATCGATGAAAGGTAAAAAGTCATCGATATTCTCGATTCCCGGCGTTTATTAACAGTCCACACATATAAATAAGTTTGTAGGGAATCCTCAATGTGCGAGTCGTACTCGCATCTAGCCTTTTTGTTTTTGTTTCTAATAGAAAAGGGACAAAATAAATACCCGGGTAACGCCGGGTTTATCAGCCACTAAACCGTAAAGCTCTGCTGAACCAGCTTACTACATACTTTACCTAGCAAAGTGTTTCGAATTAATGCAAGGGGATAAGGTGGAAACAACAAATAAATATAAGCTTTGTCTTTCTGAACGATCTGTCTGTCGTTGCCCCGTTGAAAATAGACGTTCTCCCATCCCCTTCAGCCTTCCACATTCTGGACCACTACCTTACGCGCGTGCCAGGCTACATAATTAATGGAGTGAGATGGAGCCATAAACGTACTGCTCAGGAGGCTGTCGCCTCGCCGCTGCGGAGCTGAGTTATGGTCCGCCATCTGCGGCCACGGCGCTGCCGGCGCCCGTTGGCGTTGTTGTGACCACACAACAGGTGATAATTGCCGTGGCGCGCACCTGCTGCCTATGCTAACCACGCCCAGGCGGCACCAGTCTGCAAGCGGAGGGACTGTTATATTTGAATAATGTGTACCCAAGCGCAGGCGAAACTGCTCGATACATGGATGTTCCAGGATTATCATACGCTCTATTTTGAACAGTGGCATTAGTTAAGGCACGACAATCACTGCGACTTACCTATGACAACTCAGCCGCAGAGCAACTGACGAACTGATGTTTGTTGAAACAGAAAGGGGGTTATTGTCGTGGGAGAAGAGATAGCAGGTGAGCTCCGCTTAGAACTGTCGTTTACATTCGCTGCAATATGAAGTACACTATGATTCAATTATAAATCACTGTGCCCAACATACACCAAAGAGCCAAGGAAACGGGTACACCTGACTAATATTGCGTAGGACCCCCGCGAGCACGCAAAAGTGCCGCAACACGACGTGTCATCAGGCCGACTAATGTGCGATCTGAAGTTTTGCTGGCGTATTTCCAATTTGAACAGTTCTTTGGTATCCGATGGGATAGCGTCGTAATTTCTCCACAATATTTCGGCAGACGTACATGCTGCCACCTCAAGATGGCAGCGTGTACGTGTGCCGAAATATTGTGGAGAAACTACGACGCTACCTGGTCGGATACCCGAGAACTGTTCAAAGTGGACAAATGTTTGAAGTGGTGCTGGAGGCAACGGACACCATGAATCCTCCAGGGCTGTCCATAAAACAGTAAGAGTAAGAAGGGTGGTGTTCTCTTCTGAACAGAAAGTTGCAAGGCATCCTAGATATGCTCAATAACGTTCATATCTGGAGAGTTTGGTGGACAGCGCAAGTTTTTAAACTCATAAGAGTGTTCCTGGAGCCACTCTATAGTAATTTTGGACGTGTGAGTGTCGCATGCTCCTGCTGCAATTGCCGAAGTTCGTCGGAAACTTAGAACTATTTAAACCTAACTAACCTAAGGACATCACACACATCCATGCCAGAGGCAGGATTCGAACCTGTGACGTAGCGGTCGCGCGGTTCCAGACTAAAGCGCCTAGAACCGCTGGGCCACAACGTCCGGGTACGACATGACTTTACGATGTTTACATGTGATTGATTGTATGTTACTGGAAGAAGCACACGTTCTCATATGACATAATTTGAATAACATGTGATCGTAATTTAGCTATATAGCATTAACAATGAAATGAAGAGAAGATAATTTTCACGAATATGAACAGTGGAACACTTAGTTACATCGTGTTTAGGTCGGGACGTTGCTTTTAAAACTGCATCATTTTTAAATGTAGTTTCATCGGGCACTAAAATATATCTCACATACATTTATGTAAGGATTGAAAATTTTAGCGAGGTTTAGTTGTACTTTTCAGCTCTGGTGGTCAGGCATACTTAAAAACAAAATTTTGGCAAATTACAAACAGGTAAACATCTAAATAACTCATAATGTTATGTAGTTTTCAAAACGTAATTACATTTAAGAGACTTTGCTGTTCATAATGACAGTAGCCTACAACTATCTACACGATGGGCAGGATATGTAAGAGATACAGCGTCAGAAATAAAAATCCTAACACCAAAAAGTCATTAATGTAGAGGAATGAAACTTTTGGAATACGTTTGTGTAGGGAACATATTTAAATGATTAACATTGCAAGATCACAGAGTAACGTAATTGCCAGATAAGCAATTACAAATGTGAAACGTTGATACATTACTAAGAGGTGTATCGGCCAGAATGTTGAATGCAAACATAAAAATGTGCATCAGCTGCACTGTACAGGTGTCGGGTATCAGTTAGTGGGATGTAGTTCCATGCCTGTTTCACTCGGTCAGTTAATACAGGGACGGTTAATGCAGGTTTGGATGACGCTGCAGTTATCGTCCGATGGTGTCCCGCATGTGGAGACAGATCTCGTCCCTGAGCAGGTAAGGAAGCATGTCGGCACCCTGTATAGCATGCTCGGTTACAACAGCGGTATGTGGGCGAGCGTTATACTGTTTGAAAATAGCCCCTGGAATGCTGTTCTCGAATGGCAGCACAACAGGTTTAATCACCAGACTGACGCACAAATTTGCAGTCAGGTTGCGTGGGATAACCACAGAGTGCTCCTGCTGTCATACGAAATCACACCTCAGCCCATAGCTACTAGTGTGTCTAGCACGCAGACAGGTTGTTTGTAGGCCCTCAACTGGCCCCCTTCTAACCAACACATGGCCAGAAATAGCACCTACACAGAATCAGCTTTTATCAGAAAACAACAGACCTCCACCCTGCCTTCCAGTGAACTCCTGTTCGACAACACTGAAGTCGCAAATGTAGGTGGTCTGGAGCCATTGAAGCGCACGTTACATGGCGTCTGGCTCGAAGCTTCCCTTGAAGCAACAGATTTGTAACAGTTTATTGTGTCACCGTGGTGCCAACTGCTGTTCACATTGCTGCTGCAGATGCAGTACGATGCGCCAGCCCATACGTCCAACTCGATGGTCTTCCCTATCAGTAGTGTCACGAAGCCTCCTGGAGCGCGGTCACATTCCCGTGATCACAGCTGCCAACGATCATGTACAGTTACTACTTTCCTGCCAAGTCTCTCTGCAGTATTACAGTAGGAACATCGAGTTTCTCGTAGTCCAATCACACGACCTCATCCACAATCAGTGAGGTGTTGATAATGGCGTCTTTGTCGCCTTGAAGGCTTTGTTGATTAACAACCCACCACGTTCAATCTAAAAGGTAACTAATGCTCATGGCTGTTACAACGTGTATTTAAAGCAAACCTGATTTGCAAAAAATGTTTCAAATGGCTCTGAGCACTATGCGACTTAACTTCAGAGGTCATCAGTCACCTAGAACTTAGAACTAATTAAACCTAACTAACCTAAGGACAGCACACACACGCATGCCCGAGGCAGGATTCGAACCTGCGACCGTAGCGGTCGCACGGCTCCAGACTGTAGCGCCTAGAACCGCACGCCCACTCCGGCCGGCCCTGATTTGCATCCTGATACTGGTACTAACAGCGCCATTCTCATGCATTTGGCTCAAAATTTTAACGTATATAACCTTTCAAATGTAGAAACATGCCCAACAAATTTCATTTACGTCACTTTGCTTCTTCTTGCCGTTGCGAGTTTTTTCGGTCAGTGTATTTTGTGCTTTTTCTTGTGGGAAAAAAAATTACTCATTTCTCTGCTATTATCTCCTCCACTGACTGGATTACACTAGCGTGCAATTTTCCTTTTGCACGTTGATCCCCTCCACGTATATGACTTCTCCTCTTTAGTTCTCTCATTAGCATCATTTATCATCTCTTTCCGCCGGCCGGAGTGGCCGAGAGGTTCTAGGCGCTACAGTCTGGAACTGCGCGACCGCTACGGTCGCAGGTTCGAATCCTGCCTCAGGCATGGATGTGTGTCATATCCTTAGGTTAGTTAGGTTTAAGTAGTTCTAAGTTCTAGGGAACTGATGACCTCAGAAGTTGAGTCCCATAGTGCTCAGAGCCATTTAAAAGATTTTTTCATCTCTTTCATGTAGTTTCTGTTCATATTCGTCTGTGCTTCCTTGTTTCTTTCACAATTTCATTCGCATTTTTCTTCATTTTCCTCATAAGGTATAATTGTTTACTGTTTAACTTATATTCTGAGCCTTCTGTCCTCCAATCTTCTTTACTCATATTGTATATTCTTAATGGAGTGCTAAATCATTACACTTCATCACACGGCTCTTGCAGGAACCTGTATTGTAAGAATTGTGGTGAAATATACATTCAGTGTCCTCGTGACGCTGTGGTGAATCTGAAGACTAAACACAGGACGGCCGGAACAAAGTACTATTCGAGACCGTGTCCGTTTGCTAACCCTGCCAAATAAAGTACTGCCGTTGACATGAATCAGTTCGTCACTCAACTCACGAGTGGCTGCAGAACAGCCGGCGGTGTCCAGTGCGTCATTTCACATGTAATACTCCTGCTAGCCTCACTGCATGTAGATTACACATCGCTGCCCTCTAGCCTGCTAGTCTGTCTGGGCAGCTGTTGGTGGACGCTGTCAAAATCTCTCACAGAATTCATCACACGATTAGACGATTCTCATAGTTGTTCCCTTTATCACCAACAGAATGGTGTTACGCTTTCAGCTACGTTGCCCTTGACAATTACACATAGTTATCATCAGTGACCCGAGTTTTTTATACTGCGCAAACTGCAAAACGTGAACTTTGAAACTTGATTACATTTTCTAACGCCATATCGCAATATGGTGAAGCTATCAGATCGTTCTACAAATATAACAACCTGTTCACTAACGTTGTTAGTTTATGATGTGAAACTGTACCTGCAGCTGGAGGAAGTCACTCCTGAATATCTGCAACAGATATCGTTATCAAGTAGAAATACAATCCTCCAATTCACTGCCTGTAGGGTATCTTTGTTTTCAAGCTCTTCAGGGCATATCACATAAATAAGCTAATTCTTTTTTATTCCCTAAGGAATTGTTAGCCGTCCTTATTCCAACGGCATATCATGCGTTTCTCTTAAATAAATTGCAGGGTTTCTAGAGTCCTTTCATTTTTCATCTGTCTCTTCGTAGTTATCCTGAGGCGTAAGCTTGTAAATCTGTTATTGTAGTTTATAACAGTTGCACATCTTACTTTACAACTAAACGGTGATATGGCCATTGTACTTTAATTTTCAGCATTTCAGTTGATTTATATTTGTCGTGAGCTTCTCCATTGGTTGCTTCATAGATACAATTTCACCCAAACGGTTCTGCAATTAAACAAACAAACAACGTGATTCTTAAACTGTGACTTGTTTCCTCCTTCATTCCTTATTTCATTCACTGCAATTTGTTTCTTATTTATTTTTACACTTCATACTCACCTAAAGACACTGACAGAAAACTGGTACCTCTCGCTTTGCAAAACAACCCTTGAGCAGACTGCTATTTAAACTGGGGACACGAAACTGATTTCCAAAAGGTAATATTATGAAATAATGTTCAGTGAGATATCTTGTCCCCGACTGATAATCTTACTCTCTTAAGCTGAAGGACTTTAAAGCTATTATTTACGTGGAGAAAGTGGACTATTTTTGGAATGATCTCATCAAGGACTTGAAGAATATTGACCAAGCAGGAATATGGAATTCCAGACAGTGAAAAAATTATGCGTTTTACGGTTCTGTCTTGTATTTGGTACATTCCAGTTCATTTCCTACAACTGCGAATCGGCTTATTGTTCCAAACGTATGTTTCTTTTAACGCTATTACTGAGGCACTTATTTGTGGTAGGAAATATCATGGAATAGGATTTCGCGTATGCAACAGAGGAAGCTATTGACTATGATAAAAAATAATTCCCGTGGATGGCGAGATCAAAGCATCGCGGTAAAATTAGACGCAAATATCACCTACAAAATCTAAAAGGTCAATGAGAGAAGATTATAAGCCAGTCAGTGAAATAGTTACGGGTGTGGCTACAGTGAAATAAAGAGACACAGTTAATGTTATTTGGCAAATTACCCATGTCTCAGTACCAAAGTCCAGTGCCGATATTTACACAGAAGTAGCCAAAAACTGAAAATAAGCGGAATATAAATTATCACGGAAAGCTACTCTTGCCTTTCACCATCGAATGTCGGAAAGATGTGAATTCCTGAGGCGGCCGAAGTGGCCGTGCGGTTCTAGGCGCTGCAGTCTGGAACCGCGAGACCGCTATGGTCGCAGGTTCGAATCCTGCCTCGGGCGTAGATGTGTATGATGTCCTTAGGTTAGTTAGGTTTAACTAGTTCTAAGTTCTAGGGCACTGATGACCTCAGAAGTTGACTCCCACAGTGCCATTTTTTTAATTCCTGATGGTTGTTATTTGATATAGGCAACGGCCTTGTCGCAGTGGCTACACCGGTTCCCGTGAGATCACCAAAGTTAAGCGCTGTCGGGCGTGGTCGGCACTTGGATGGGTGACCATCCAGGCCGCCACACGCTGTTGCCATTTTTTGGGGTGCATTCAGCCTCTTGATGCCAATTGAGGAGCTACTCGACCGAACAGTAGCGGCTTCGGTCAAGAATACCATCAATACCACCGGGAGAGCGGTGTGCTGACTCCACGCCCCTCCCATCCGCATCCTCCGCTGAGGATGACACGGCGGTCAGATGGTCCCGATGGGCCACTTGTGGACTGTAGACGGAGTGGTTACTTTTATACGTAATAGTGACCTACGTCAAATCACATTGCAGGCTGTTAAAACTGAAACACCACAAATGCGAGATGCAACAAACCTCAAAGTGCCTGAGAAATAATTAGAATTTCCACCCAATTGGTTGGTTGGTTTTGGGGTTTGATCGGGGCTAAACATCAAGGTCATCAGTCCCCTGTTCCAAGCAGACATACTTGTAAAAGACCTATACAGTAAAAGCGTAACCTCTGCATCCAGAGGGATTCGACGCAATTGCATAAAGTAGTTTCAAGTAATCCCATCCACACTCATGAGCTACGACATTATGATCACGTGCTTAATAATCTCTCTTTCCGTCTTTGGGACGAAATACATAACTGCTTTTGCGTATCAGCGATCCGAAGTTCTTCAATAGGTTTAAGAAGGTATGTGGCACTAGATTAAACAACTGGCCCCTGATTTGCGTACGCGGTGATGGCGTTCGGAAGCGAAACAGATGGGATCCATAGAATTTACATCAGGCGAATCTGATGGCCGAGACTTCAATGTGAGTTTACTATAATACTCTTCAAACCAATGTAGCATGATTCTGGCTCCGAGATGCGGACAATTAAAATATTGTAAGATTACGTCGACGTCTGGGATGACATTAATCATGAAGGGATGCGGAATGCGCGCTGACAGTGTTGAGTCCAATAACAACACCAGACACATCAGTGTCAGTGCGTGGTTCCTTCAGAGCAGTGTCTTCCAGTAATTTTGACATTTATGACGAGTTAAGATCGGTTGCTAAACTCTATCTTGGAGTACTTCGTGGTGTTTCGTGTCAACAGTATAACGAAGATTCCATGCTGCCCTCTCTGTCTTCACCTAAATCGATACACAAGGTTCGATTCCCGGCGGGGTAAGGGATTTTCTCTGCCTCGTGATGATTGGGTGTTGTGTGATGTCCTTAGGTTAGTTTGGTTATGTAGTTCTAAGTTCTATGGGACTGATGACCATAGATGTTAAGTCCCATAGTGCTCAGAGCACTACACAAGGTGTTCTATTGTAGCCCTGGCCATCACTATCTCCTGAACTCCTACCCACAGGAAATATCTGATCATCGTTTGCTGAGAGACTGGAACACTGCCAGTCGCCCACGAGTTGACCTAACGGTATTTGTTAACTAGGGTTAGTTCGACATGACACCCAGACGGAGCAGAGCCGCTCTTGCTGCCGGAGATGGCAACTGTCCGTGCTAAGCTCCTGACGCTGTTAACCACAAAACAACCCATAATGCACTCTCTACGGAGGGAAAGGACGCACATCGAAGGAATTATTCGAATGCAACAGAAGTTAGTAAATTTTATGTACCTATACAGTCAAGAAATGATTATTGTTTCAGCAGAATTATTGGATGATTCATTCAAGTGAGAGAGATTCACAACTGAGCAAGATATTAACGTGTTGGGCCATCTCTCGCCGTTATGCATGCAGTTGACATTGTTTGGCAGAGGTGTTTGGTGCCGTCCTGAGAAATTTCGTGCCAGATTCTGCCCAATCGATTCGTTAGATCGCTGGTTGGAGGGACCTTCCCATAATGCTCCAATCGTTCTCATGTGGGCAGACAAGGTAGGGTTTGGCAAGCATGAAGAGAAGTAGTAGAAACTCGCACCTTGTGTGGTCGGGTATTCTCTTGCTGAAACGTAAGCTCAGGATGGCCTGTCGTGAAGACAAGAGAACTGGGCGTAGAATATCGTCAACGTATGTCTGTGGTGTAAGGACGTCGAAGATAAAATGGAATGGCAGCCCAGAGCATCACTCCTGGTTGTCGGGCTGTATGACGGGTGACAGTCACGTTGCTATCCCGTCACTTTCTGGGACTTCTCCAGAAACATCTTTGACCTAGAATATCATTTTCTGGAGTGCATTTGTTTTGAGCGACGAGTACCGCCCCCAACTGAGCCGCCACGATTAGCGATCACGTGACTGGAGATTCCCCAGACAGCGGTATGATACTAACCTGACTGTCGAGCGTCAAGACCAGATAACCATAGGTGATGATCTGGGGTACCACTTCTTTTCATAGGACAACCCCTTGGGGTGTTTTCTGTCGCAACCTTACAGCGCAGCGGTACTTCAACGATAGTCTACTCTCGTTGTATTGCCCTTCATACCAAGCCGTTCTGGGCTCACAGTTCGCCAGCATAAAATCCATCCGCACACGGCTTGAGTTTTCACTGCTTGTCTTCGCACTTGTCAATATATACCTTTGCCAGCAATTCCGCTGCATCTCTCCCCGATTGAAAACGTTTGGAGTATTCCCTTGCTGAACCAGCTCCGAATTTTGACGATCTGGTGCGTGCCAATTGGTCAGAATTTGCTAAGATATCCCTCAGGTTATCCAACAAATCTATCAATCAGTACCAAGCTGAATAACTGCTTGTGTAAGGATAAGAGGTGACGCAGCGCGTTACTGAATTGCTCAATTTTCTTTCTCTTGGATGTATCATACAATTTTTTTTTAAATTGTACTCGTTTATGTGTCAGTGCAGAGTTAAGTTATTTACTATCCTTCCTAATGTTCTTGTTTTAATTGCAAGTAGTTTAATTTAATGTCAGTCCAACGGACAGGCCTTATAGTATGTTATTGAGTCGAATATAAACTACGTTCTAGATGTTAACGTCAGTACACTAGAATGTCTACGTAGATTGTCTGGTAGTGTTCTCCTCGGAGTATACTGTTACCAGTGACGAGACAATGCATAATGCGCCCGGGGGCATACTCGTACCCATTCACTGTTAGTGAACAGCCAGTGATACCCAGGAGCACGGCTGATGAGATGCGTAACAGGTGGCATTATCTGTTTGCCCACAACACTGTTATTGTGCGTTTAACTCCACTAGAGCCTGTTGATGGCGTCAGTACGTCGTATAGTTACTCTTGTGACATGGCCACTAAGCTTCTAAGCCCACCCTGCCCGTTCAGTATAATCCCTCACAAACTGAATTTCGTCCTCTCAGCTGAAAAATTCCATTTGTATCCTAGATGGAGTACCCAACAATTATTAAAACTATTAGTGCCGTGGGGTACATAATATACGTGATATGTCGAAGTACTAAGTGGTAAATTACATTACATGTACAGTAAATCAACTCTCAGCTACCATCGGCTGAAAAGGACTAGGGGGAATTCTCGACACAAATTAGATAAGGATTTTTCTCACAGGTCGCAGTATGGTAGATGAACGGACCACCTTTAAAACAACCTGAAATACCGTACAAATAATCAAAAGGTTAGTCATATATTCTACTAAAATAATTGTCAAAATGAAGTCAGTTGTCACATTCCGTAATTACTGTTACCCGCAATAAACCTCGCATCTTTTCATTCTCTAAATTATAGTAAAGATGCAGCAACAGCTAAGAATGATTTGTGCGTGACACGCTGGTTATTGTGAAGAGAGAGCTATAGAAAGAAGTGGTAAATTCGGTATAACGTACCAAAAGAACTCTGATTGTGAGGGGATAAAACAGAAGACAAACTGCAAGGGTGACTAGGATAGCAGGAAGCATGGAAAAAGAAAGAGAGAGGAGATAACTGGTGCCGGCCGCGGTGGCCGAGCGGTTCTAGGCTTCAGTCCGGAACCGCGCGACTGCTACGGTCGCAGGTTCGAACCCTGCCTCGGGCATGGATGTGGGTAATGTCCTTATGATAGTTAGGTTTAAGTAGTTCTAATTTCTAGGGGACTAATGACCTCAGATGTTAAGTCTCATAGTGCTCAGAGCCATTTGAACCATTTTTGAAGATAACTGGTGTGTCAGCAAATGGCTCTGAGCACTATGGGACTTAACATCTGTGGTCATCAGTCCCCTAGAACTTAGAACTACTTAAACCTAACTAACCTAAGGACATCACACAACACCCAGCCATCACGAGGCAGAGAAAATCCCTGACCCCGCCGGGAATCGAACCCGGGAACCCGGGCGTGGGAAGCGAGAACGCTACCGCACGACCACGAGCTGCGGTGTGTCAGCACTAATAAACACAGTCTTCAGAAATCACATAAAATAAAACTGAAAATGGTTTGCATGATGTACAGATCTTACTTGGCTGTTCAGTTAGATAGAAAAAGGTAACCAGAAAAGTTCACCAGTATTTGCTTCAGTTGATTACAGCAAACCAGGTTTCGAGATTCGTCCATAAACACAGTGCCCCAAGAGGAATGATCAAAATTCAGGTACATGACAGGAACGATCATTCAAAAGTAAAAATGTTTGGTGAACATAGACTCCAGAATGCGTACTTTAAGAGCTATGAGCACTTCTCCATCTTCGATACTGTGAAAGAAATCTACTGAAAGCTCCTTGCTTTCCCTATTTTGAGAGGTGGTAACATGGACCAAAACAAGAGAAAAGGTGCAGTAACCGTGGGTCTAAAGAGCATACCTTAAGAGTTACGAGCACCTATTCATCTTCCCTACTGCGAACTATATCTCTTCTACTAAACAAGTGCTCGCGGTTGTTAAGCTATGCACTTTAGAGCCCACACTGAAGGCAATTTTTTTCCTGTTCTGGACCATACTACCTGCTCCCAATACATTGAAAGTAAAGAAACTGCAGTAGGAAAGATCCATTTCGAACATGAAGTCCTCATAGCTCTTAAGATATGCAAGTTATGACCTAGGTTTAAAACACATCTTGGCTTCGAATGATCGTTCCTGTCGTATTCCTGAATACTGGCGATTCGTCCCTGGACATCCTGTGTGGAAAGTGGTGTACTATCTGTTGTCTAAATGGTTTCAGGGCAAGGTATGTCGAGAAATTGGTATGAAAGTTCTCTTTGTTAGTTGCAAATGGCACAACGTTTTCTGGAATGTGTAACATGATAAGGCTGACATGCCTGGCATGTGTCATACAACGGTATTCACAAAAGAATTTAACGTAGTAAGAAAACTCTCTCATCCTGGCGAACGCTCCAATGCGAGATATCGCACAGACAGTCGAGTTGTGTCGCGTCTTCAGATGGTTTCTCATTTCGTTAGGGTAACTTGAGGCAATGAAATCGCACTAGGAGAGCTTTCTGATAAATCGCGTCTTTTCTCAGATAGCAAATCATAGAGAAGCAGTTGAAATTTGGTGATAACTTGCCCACACGGCGCACTTATTTGTACAGTACATCTCATAGCATGATTTGTCTCATAATAATGTACAAATATAAGTGAAATGAAGAAAGCGTTCCGAGACGTAAATAATATTTTCCTAGGCGCTGTAAGAAGTACTCGTAGTTCCCTTTCAAACCGAGTCTTCTGCGGGGAGGTCGAAACTTATTCAACTACTGGAGGTAACTAACTCATTTGCACGAGATTTGCAATGCTCAGAATCGAAGTATAAGTCTGTAATGTGGTATTATTCTTCTCCTACTTTCTGCCATGAGGATCTCCAGTCCTATTAAAGAATCTTAAGTTCTGCTTTGTGCAGACGGTGTTTGGCAGCTGTCATAAACGTCATATAATACACAAATGCCTTTATTACTTTTTTGACATTATATAAACATTGCAATACGGAATACATGTTTGTTACAAATGCTATACTTAAATAGAACATTTCAAGTACAATAATGTGTTGCAGTTGTGAAATACACGGTTGAAATTGTTTCTTGATACCCGGAGTTGATCTGAACTGAACCGAAATCGCTAGTTAAAAACAAAGTAACAAATACATCTGTGTATTATATGACACATTTCGTTAACTTTAATTTCCTCTCAGCGTAATTCGCAAATTTCTGCATTCTACACGTACTATTAATTCCTGCAATATACTATCGATGGTGACGCTTCTTATGGACAAAGTGTGTTACGATTTTATTGATTAAGTGTGAACCATTGATGTAGTTGACGTGCGTTAGAAGACAGCATCACATGCATGAATGAGGCGATTCAACCGTGAAACTGTACATTTATGAAGGCGAATACAGTACTTGTACACACAGTGTTATCATTCGAAGGTAAGGGAAGCCGGAGAGCCTCATTCACATAATGAAATGCAGTAATTTGGAGTGCTAGAGTCTGAGGTAGCCTCATCATAAATTATGCTAAACAAGTATAGACTCTACACCGTAAAGAACTAACAGGTAGTTTAAGACCACAATGGCCAAGGATCCTGAGTGGCAGAAATGAGTCAAGTACTCTGGTCCTAAAAATGTGGATAACGCAATCTGAATTGATCTGACACTGAGCAGAAACTTTTTATGTAGGTGCAGCTGACAGCAAGTGGCGATTGAGATCTCTACGCCCCGAAAAGTCTGGAGCGGCTGTACGTTACCCGTTTGATTCGTGCGGCGATGTAACTTGCAGCTGGCGAGATGTGTGTGGCGGAGGTGATACGTAAGGCGGCACCTGTGAATTGATCGTGGCCGCGAAAGAAATGCAAAAATCTCACGGTCTAGAGATCAGGCGGATGAATCGCATTTTACTCTATACCATAGCCCTGAAATCACAGTAGATTTCACTGAGACCCACCCGGTCGCTGGTCGTACCAAGGACTTATTTGTATCACTTATACGACAGAGCGCACATCAAGACTGGTAAACCAAAAACGAATAAGTGTACCCTCGGCAAACGAGTAGTCCTAGACATTTGAAGTCACACTGTCGGTACAATAAGAACTTCACCACAGGCTCCCCAATCCAAACTGCTCTCACGTGAAATGAGTCTCAGGACAGGTTCCAGGGACCAGATTGAAGTCCAGCACCCGAGTGCCTCACACCTCTCCCAAAGAAAAAATCCGTTTTCCCACAAAGTGCACAAATGGCACCACCTTCACGAAGTCTTGAGTCAATCATAGCGCTCCAGAGGCGCTCCCCTCCCACATGACAGCACAAACTCCTGTTGAACCAGGGCAAGAGTTAAGAAACCTGCATATCTGGAAAAAAAGGAAACCGCCAATTACTGGCGTTTTTAAGTTTTCACGGAAGGGGAAGACGTTTTTCTCCAAAGTCGCATCACCTCCCACGGCAACAAGTGAACAGGTACAATCTTAAAGATCTTTATCTTAGTCGCCTGTGCCTTGAAGCCTGTCAGTCCTAACTATGAGGTGTAATAAAGACTCTCTCTCTAAACGCTAAACAGACGCTGGAGTTACTTATACAACTGAGGCAACCGATGGAAGTATGTCACAGGCCTATTTGCAGCATTGTTGAAAACAAAAACTTGTCAATTTTTAGTACACATGGCTCTGCACACAAAGTCCAGTTTATGACTCCACTGTGTAGACACGTCCCTTCAGTCCATCGCCCCCAGCCCAGCCAACGGCTGGCACCATTGCAGGTATAGCAGCATTGTTCTGCTGGAGACCTGTCTCGACGAGGGGTTTTTCTGTCTGCCCTGTATGGCTGTGGGCCTGTTCGGCAGGATTTACTGAGGGATGGTCTCGCTACCAATTGCTTTCAATTGCAAACATGCCATTTCTATGAGCTAAGAACCATAAAAATACCTCAAGCTTTTAGTTTCCTACAAGGCTCCATCAATATCTACTCGGGCTGTTAACTTTCTAGAGACTTGCTGAAGGTGCGTCAGGTTGCAATAAAATCTTTAATAATTTTCCATACACGAGAAATAGTTGAGGGAGTAACTTGTCCTATCTTAATCTCACTAACGTAAGAACATGTGCAGACCTTCCTAAAATTTATAAAATTCTGCACCAAAACATTATATACAAGCAAATTCATTAAATGGTTTTCTATGCATACGAAGCAACGCCAAAGAATCCTAATAGATCAAAAATGTGTAGGTCTTACTTATAATCTTTGCACTCAAAAACTGTTTAGAAAGCAAGATCAATTAAGACGGCCAAGAAAGTATTACATCGAAAACTTATGGCCACGTGAGAGCTTCTGAGAAGGTATACTGATGTTAGACAACTAAAAGTGTACTGAAATTATGTGGCTGAATCCAAAAGTATAGGGATGTGAAACATGGACTTCGGAGAAACCCGAAAATAATGTTAGAAGCAATTCAATTGTGGGATTACTAGAAAAAGATGTTAAAAAGAGTTTTCAGGAATGATGGGATTTGTCAACATAAGTGGTAGGTTAGTTGGACGTAGATTATGACATCCAGAAATAGCTTGGCAATGAAATGTATAATAGCCAATAAATATGAAGTGAATTGTAGAGGACGTTCTGTGTATGAAGTACGCAGAGAAGAACAAAAAAGAAGACATTACATCAAATCTGTAGAAGAACTCAGTGAAAGTAAAAGGAAAACTGAAAACAGCATATTTTACCAAAGCGTACAACTGTGCGATGAACTGCCCAACGACATTTGATTAGTAAAACAAACTTATTTAAAACGCAGATAAGAAGTATCTGGTAAGCAATATGTTATATACGGCGAAGGAGTACTTAACTATTACAGAGTAGGTGTCCAGTAAAAAATCTTATTTAAGTAAATAATATTGACAAAACATTTATCATTTGAGGTAGCAATTTCACGCTGTTTCTTTCCTGTTTTTCTGCTCAGGAAAATTTTCCTTCCAAGGCTTTCGAATATATAATACTAACACCTTATCGTCTTTCTGATATTAACATTGTCATTATGGGCGTTTGCTGACTCAGTTTTTCTGAATATCAAGCGGGAGGCTGCAGTATACAATCTGGATACCAAACGTAGTCGCTCGGTCCTAGAGTCAAATTATAACGCGTGTAGAGTTATTTTAGTAAATAATATGCTTATAGTGTGTCTTGTATATGCTTTGCCGCAGGCAGCTTCATTAGTAAATAACTCCTGTGCAAGCCAGCATTGTACACGAGGAATAAATCGAATGAGGTTGTGTAGTTTTAAACATATTGCCCTTGTTCTTGGAATTTAGGTTTACCGTAGTTTCACAATATTTCTTCAGGCAAGTCCTGAAATGGTTCATGCTCTAAGTCCACGTTAAACTACATTTCCTATCCTTGCGAAACTACATGAGTAAGAATGGAAATGACTGTAACTATCAATTATATCATTTCTGTTGTTATTAAATTCCAAAACTTTGACGAGTCCACTATCCTTGTAAAAGCGATGGATGGATAAATCATACTACGACTACTACTACAACCATAATTAATACATTTCTATTAGTGTAAAGAACGAAGTACTACCACTCGTAAACTTCTTATTATGCTATTTCCCTACGAAAGAACGCGTTTTCCTGGCATCTTTTCCTCTCGCTCAGCGCCCCCCCCCCCCCCCCGCCCCTCACACACACACACACACACACACACACACACACACACACACACACACACACCGGTGAGCGAGCGCACGTATTACCTAAAGCTCCTCTCAGTGATTGTTAGAAACTAAGAAATACAAGTGTAAGCGGGCCTGTAGTGCACTTTATACCACGACTCGCGTCCTTGCTTCATGAATTTTTATTGTGAATATGTTGGAACTCCGCTTTAAGCTTGCTGTCCATTTGTCCTGAATATATTTTGTATGAGCTGACGGATGCCACTTGTACTCGTACGTGCTGCGACTGCGTAGCTGTCGGGCTAAATCGGCAAAAGCAACGGATTGTGAGCTGCTCTACGTGTGTGTGTGGTGGGGAGGGGGTGGGGCGGGGGGGGGGGGCACACACGCCTGTGTGTGTGTGTGTGTGTGTGTGTGTTTGTGTTCGCTCCCACTGTGCAGGCGCGGAACAGAAAGGCCGTAACGACTGACTGATGAAACAAGGAGGAGCGTCAGCGTATCGGTGCAACACGGCAGGCAGCGCTCGCTCTGGGCGGCCTCGTGCGTCATCGACGGACGGCTCTCGCTCAGTAGCCGCTGCCGCTTGACTAGTGAAAGCACGGCGCCGGAGTTCCGGAAATATCTGAATGCCTTTGTAGCCAGAGGTATTCCTGGTACGCCAGACGGAGGGATACCACGTGCCGCTACCGAGAATGTATTCAGTGGAATCAGCAAGTCCAACAATTAAGTACCATTCAATAAGGCCTTCCAAATTCCTCTCCGACAGCTTTGATACAGACTAAATATATTTGGTTTACACTTTACTGCGTGAACTGATAAATTATTTCCGATTTTCTGCTGTTTAGATAGGCAGGCGGAACAAAAAAAAAAATAATTTCTGATTTACTGTACGGTCTATTTTGATTTTATTTTCTTACTACTGTATAATTTCAGGGCACTCCGCCGCTTCCAAGTATCTGTTAAAAGGGTTTTTATCATGCAATTATATATTGTCGGTACGCCATTATCTGGTGGGAGTTAAAAGTCAATAACTGAACACAATGAAAATTAAAGGAGATTTAGTAACTGGACATAATTTCTTCCGCTGAATTGGTGATATTTGCCAAGAAATGTATTCTATAATCAGAGAGATAACAAATGAACCTGTTAACCTACTACATAAACAGTACACTGGAGGGACAAAAGTGATATCATACCTCGAAACACCGTGTCGGACCTCCTTTCGCCAGTTCTATTGATGCAACGTGATGCGGCGTGGACTCAATACGTCGTTGAAAGTCCCCTACAGAAATATTTATCCATGCTGCCTCTGTAGCCGTTCATAATTGCGAATGCATTGCCGGCGCCAGGACTTTGTGCACGAACTGATCTGTCGATTAGGTCCCATAAATGTTCGATTGGATTCATGTCGGACAATCTGACGGGCCAAATGATTCGCTCGAATTGTCCAAGACGTCCGTCGTACGTGATATCGGTTGCGTCGCCCAATTAGCAGAGAATGCTCTGGCGGACAGGTCCTAAAGGGAAGACGAGAGAGGTGGATCCCCTTGACACTGCTCTACTTAGAATCACTTTTGTGTACACGTTCGTCCAGAACTGTTTTTTCGGGAACTGTGTGTATTTCGTCCTGTCTGCGCTGCGCCAGGGCAAGCGGCAGCGTGAAGTCGGGTGTTTGTGTACAAGTGGCCGGAGCCAACTGTGGGAAATGACCGTGAGGAGGGTTGCTTACAAGGGAAACTCCCCGTAGTAACGCTCTCAATTTTGTGATAAGAGTGCCCAGTGGACAGCCCGTCAAAGATTGAATACAAATTAGGCATGAAAACACGAAGAAAGTGCACTGAAAAGTAAAAAAAAGCAAAATAGAGAGTGAATGGTCGAAGGACTAATAGAACGGCGTTGCGCCGAAGTGGTTACGGTGTTGGGCTGCCAGACGGACGAGCCGCGTTCAGGACTGGTTTATGCATTTTTTTATTTTTCACAACATAATGAATTGTCCATCCAGTCACTGAAATGTTTATTCTCTTTCTTCAGTGTTGGCAGTTATACTGGTTATGGAATTATAGTCATGTGGTAAAAAATACATTACCGTCGCACGTAAACACGATGAACAGTGAGAGGAGGCGAGGTAACACATAGACGTCTCACAGAAATGAAAACAACAAAAAATGGGTGTGAACTATGTTACAAAAAAAGGAATTCAAGAGTCGAAACTTCCAAAACGGAACGCAGTTGATCAGAATCAACTCTCATTACAGGTCCCTTCCTTATACCTTGCTGTTGCAAACGGACATTGCACCATGACACAGACGCAAATTTGAATACAGCAAACACGGAAAAAAAAGAAAATTTAGCCCGATGAGGGACTGAACAAATCTCAGCTGTGTGACAGTCCAAGACCATGACCACTGAACCACGACGCCGTTGGTATTACATGCTGCTCAATCTTGTACTTGTTGTTCTTGAACGGTTTACTGTTTCTATTTGCTTTTTTGTCACAGTTCAGGACATCATCTTCCTGTATTCATGCTTGACCTGCGTTCAGTTTTTGACGGGCTGACCACTAGGCCCTCTTACCACTAAGTGTGAGGGGTGTGCGATAGGAAGCTCTCCTTGTTACTAACCGTTCCATGCTTTGGTTAATACCCTCATTGTGTGCGAACTGGTGCTCGCCGGTAGACTTGTTTGTCTGTCACTCACCCTGTTCGGAGCGTGCTTTCCGAGAGTTGGAAACTTGTACTTCTATGAACAAATGAAATTGCCTAGTTTTGTGATAGAAACTTGTGGGTCAAGATGCTGGTAAGGCCAGTTTTGGGCATTAGTGTGATGGTGTACAGGCTGGCGTATCATATTCTTGTCAAATACTACCTCTAGCCGCGCGTTGCTCTGCCAATGGCAGAATGTTCATCTAACGACAGTCAATTAATTCCATTTCTTGGCGTGGTTGCAGGTGCAGTAAACTGTAAGCTGTGTGTCCATGCTGTAATAAGAATCCTCGGAATGCGAAGAGTATGTTTATTTGCTTGAATTTAGTTTTTCAGTACTGAGTCCGCCATTAACTTATTTAGTATCACTGTTTAAAAGGAAAAGGGTTTTCTTACTTTAATATGTTAATTTTTAGTGGTCTGTAGCCCTTCTCTGAACATTTGTTTAAAAATATTGTTGCCACAAAATGACCTAGAGTTATCTGTCAGATTTATCTAAACAGTGGTGAGGCTTAGGTGCACTATTATCTTGGTTACAAGTCACACTTTTAAAATTGCCTGTTGAACTGTTTCTTTTTTTTTTTTTTCTAAAAAGTGTTTTCAGTTGCTATTTTACTAGTGCCTGATGCTCACTTTTAGTAACATCAAATCTGGTAGTTATTTCTTATTAAACCTCCCTAAGTAATTGCAGTGGATTAGGTCATTGGTTTTATGGATTGTGAAGGTGTCCAGATCTTACAGACCTCACATAAGATTGATCCATAATGACAGCACGCCACAGTATGAGATCTTCAGAAAATAATAATTACATTACATCAGCAAAAGGCAATTGCAGTTAATATCGAGTACCAAAAAATAACAAAACAGTCTCTACCAATATGGACAATGACAGGAAACAAACAAGTTAAAGCGAAACGTAGTTTGGAGATGAACTCAGCAGGTGGTTAATGAAATAGTAAAACTCCATATTTTGCAAGAGAATGGCGATATTCAGCGTAGAAAGGCACAAGGGCAGAACAATACATTATTCCCATTAACGTAAGTCAGGTCAGGACCGAGGGTAACTGGCTGCACGTCATTAACAGGGCTAGGCTGCGACCCAGCAAGAACAATAAAAATCTTTATCCACCTCTAGCAACACAGTGATTTGCTGAAGCTACACTTGGCGACGCAGACACGACACGGCCGATAGATCCGTATTATATAAAAACATTTTGATACCTTAAAGTTCTCTCTCTTCTCTATCTATCTATCGTCTCACAGTGGACCGCACAAGTCTGTGGAAATAAGCGAATGCGTTGAGAGCTTAGCTTTCTGCGAAGTGAGGACGATACGCTTCATGTATCGTGGCGACAGATAGCAAAGTGGTAGTTAATGGGGCAAAGAGATTATGCACATCGCTCCAACCAATAGCAACTGTGCAATAGCCATTATTCCCACTAGGGTGAAATTAACGTTCCACAGAATGCAGGAAAGTTGCGACTTAGTGAACTCAGTCAAGGCCAGAACAGGGAATCAGTGTTCCAGATCCAGCACAGACGTAGCACGATTGCAGATGCTGCTTGGTATAGTACCATCACGCATTAGGCCACAGTAAATGTTGAGTCTACATTTTTCTCACTCAAACTTGTGTACAATTTGACCATTGAATATCAAAAGCTAGGATACTCACCTAACCTCACATTGAGTACATGAGAGTTTTCCATTGGCCCAAAAAGTAAATTTATTCTCCATCAACTCAGTGCATTGACCAGCTACAAAAACGTAGATTTAAATGAGCTGATAGGGATTTTTAATAATCATTCATTCCTGTGATAAAATAATGTTCGTATGTAGAGATAACGATTTTAATAATCGTCATTTCAATATGTCGAAGAATTAAATATTTTGTTATTGACAGTCAAAAGTAATAGAACATAATTGTTGTTTATCACTTGACCCCTGAAAGCACAGTTCATAAATTATATGTAGAATAAAAAAGGGAATACCTATTTTGTCTTTCTAGAATAGACCCCAAACTTTCACTTTTATTGATTCATGAATTCAAATTACATCTCAGCAGCATTTCTAAGGAGTTTTGTTGTGATCTGCAGCTGATATTAGCTGCCTTACGGGCCCAGAGTCATGTTTATTTAGAATGTCTGTTTGACACCCTGGGTTTGAGAAGACAGTTCAGATGTTTTGTCCATCTGCACACTAAGTGGTAAGCTAAGTTTTCACACATTAGTACACACACTGTGGCGATCCAAAGGTCGAACATACGACAAAATGGCGACCCTGACAGGATACGAAATTGCAGCATTCTGATAGGTTGAGTGTTTGCTTTTGATAGGTACAAAACACATAAAACTCCCAAACAATAAACTGACGCAAATTGGAGCAAAAAATGTAAATGCAAATGTGACTCAACAGGGTAGTAGGTGTAGATAGAATTGCATTCATGTATTTCTTATTTTCTGGCGCACAACATCACTGAATTGAGGTCTGTTGAGTTCTGACTCAACTCCAGTACCCAAAATGCTATATAAAAGACGAGGAAATGGGTTAAAATATTGAATACAGGATCGTGGATGATATTTTGGTGTAGAATCGAAACTTATGATCAGATGTTAACTCGTAGTCAGGTTCGGAAAATTCGCGAACGCAACGCTTGGTCGAACGCTCAAAAATGGCATAAAATAATCGATTAAGACGACAAAGAGAAGTCATGGAAGATCTTAATAGGATCGAAATGGACACACAACAGGTAGATCAGCGTGAACAACACGAGACAGAACACATAGCAATACCGAATGAGACCGAAAATACAACACATGATGTTCAACATGGTCCAAAGAATGGACATGAGAACAGCGTAGCTAATGAATCAGACGCTGAGTCTGTAGATAGTGGTTTGCAGTATATTCAACCAAACGTAATCATATTTTATCAGTCAGGCTTGCAATTGCATAAAGGAACGAGTATTAGTGCTCCTACACTATGTTCGGAAGTGAAGGAAACGGTTCGCAAAAAACGAGGTAGGGAACGGTTGCATCAGACGGCAACTGACGAAAATAGTGTAGATGAAAACGCCAACATATTTGGAATGTTGCAAAGTTTATTACAACAATCTCAGGTATCAGAAAAGCGTATAGAGTGGCGCATAACACATCAAACAACACACATTCAAGAATAAGAAAGGACGCATAACATAAGGGCAAAAAGAATTAGAAGGGTGCGTAACACTGGGGCTGGAAGAAACTAACAAGGAAATACAAAAACAGTGATAATATTCAAGGTTAATTAGCTCAAATGCGAACTGAAGCTAACGAAGCGCAAATCACGCTTCAAACGCTCGTTACAGAGCACAATCAATTGAGAACAGATAATGACACTGTCCAAAGAGACATGGTTAAGTTGCATGAAGATACGCAGCGAAGTGTCAAAAAGGTTAAACAACAGGCCGAAGATTTTGCCATCAAACCGATGACGAAGTAGAAACGTTATTGCTGAGAAGACGTCTGACAAAAGAACGACAAAAGCAGCATTAAAAAAATTCGATGATCGTATTTTAAAAATACTAGAGAAAAACGAACACCAATTTCAAAGGCTGAGATCGGAAGTTTTACGTTCAATCTAAAGTCGTGGTGACGTTGAACGAGTTAGTGAGGAGTCTCAGACGACGACAGAATCCACTGTAGTGTCAGTAGATACTACTGTGAATACCGCAAAATCAACAGTTGCCAATAATATGACAGAAAGGGTACACGAAATTACATGTGATGTAAGACGGAAGGGCACATTTGGATGCCAGTCCGAAACCGCAAATCGCGAACGGGAAATTAGTCCAAACGAGCGTACTCGAGAACATCACGTTAACCGTAGAGAACAGTTTGGAATTCGACCACTTGTTCAAGAAAGAATAACAGGTCAGTCTGAAATACTAGAGCGTGTTTTGCAGCAAGGTTCAGTACGTCAAGCAAAAAGCGTGACATACGTTGATCAAAACATAGTGACGCGTTACGCAGCGCCACAACCTGTAGGACGAATACTGACGGGTTATAGTACGTCGTCTAACGAGACAGAATTGCTTACACGCCAAGATACATAGCCGGTAGCGGGCGTTATACACGCGTAATATGCAGTGAGACCTGCAAGTGATTCTACGGCACAAATGTCACAGAATGGACCAAGTTACATACCTTTGCGTAGATTTGACACAGACCAAAAACAGAATTCCAGTCTTCAAAACCCAGCAGATATATCACAGAGAGAAGTGAGAGGTTTTGATGATAACCAATTCCTTACAGGGCGGGAACACCAGCACTATAAGGCATATGCTAATATTCGCCACCTCCGCACATTTATTGACCAATTTAAAGTAGGAATACCGATGCATTCACCATTGAAACAGAAGTTAGATTTTATTTGCGCACGTATGGAGGGAAGTGTAGCTGAGACAAAGCTGAAAATAGCAGAAACTTGCGATTCGTATGGCTGGTTTAGAGCTGCCTTTATAGCAAGATATTGGTCACGTGAGGCTGAGATGAGAATAAAGTATGCATTATGTCTCATTCGAAAATTCGCGTGCGAAAACAGCAGTCAGATTCTTTGATATAAAGGCTAAAAGGAACCATTGTTTAGATAACCCATATAGCGACAGAGAACTGATTCAAATATGCAAAACGAAGTTGCCAATGAAGTACCAACAAGCCTTGATAGGACATGGGGGTTGATAATGTAGAAACTTTCAAAGGTGTTTTGAGAGAGGTACAATTCACGTATGAAAACGACACTCAAAGACGTCGCGATGCAGGACAGAGTAATTCTGAAAGGAACGTAATAGTAAGGAGAATAACAGTAATAGTAGCGATGGTAGGCCAGTATTGGGACTGAATTTTGGACGAAATGGGAATAGTTATGGAAATGGGAGCAGTGGAAACACTAGACCACAGCGTAATGGGTACGGTTTTAATAGTGGTTGGAAGAGGCGGAATATAGACGAAAACAGAAATGGTAACAGGAGAACTCGGGATAACCGACAGACTGATATTAATCAGCGATCTCCAGGTCAATGGAGAGAAAGCAGATGGGGAGGTGGTGCGAGAACGCAGCCACAGGCCAATACTTCAGATGATTACAGGAGAAATGAACCACAGATAGAGGTTTAATTACGACCACCAAATCCTGGGAAGCGTGAGGATTGACTGACGTTGTACAAGAGTTGGAACTGGGAACAGGGACTACAGAAATATCATCAAAGGTATCCGCACAGATACTACAAATAGGGAGGAATCCACAACTGAAATGTTGGAACGAGATAGGTGGGATTGACACTGACGATGAGGATGAACTCCCAGCATTACCTAGTAATGAACCATTTGATTATGACGAAGCATTAGTGTATACGGTGCAGATGTTCGAGTCTGCACAGACGAAAAATGATTTTCAGCACGATAATAAATATCCTACGTTAACGTCTGACGCTACCATTGATTTAGACGATAGTATTAACCGACAAAATACGGCTAATATAGGTCATATAAAAAAGAAGTACGGATAAGTACACCTGATCAAAAGTTCGACACGCTACAGGAACTACCAAAATCCTTCCACAAAACTTTGGAAGAAAAGCAGAAAAAGTCTGAGGCATTGTGCATTGATGGAATCGAACAAAATCGAGAAAAACAAGTTGATAATGTAGAGGAAAATGACAGGGGAAATACCCCTTCAGGATGAGACAACGAACCAGATTATAAAGTGTGTGAACAATCTGATAAATCAGATTCAAATGTATACAATTTTGGCACATACGAGGACATAATACGGCAGTATTACCGAGACTATGTAATCATCACACCAGACACAGAAAACAGCGTCATAATAAACGACGACACAGCTGAAAATTTGTATGTGCAACTCTCAGTGGCCGATAATAAATATGATAACGAGTTGAATCAGGTTGGGAGTACAGACACACTTACCGTAGAATCTGGCAACTCCCCAGAATTTACTTGTGAAGTAGTCACGCTTAAAGAATTCTTGCCAGGCTCTAAAATCTAAACTAAACACTATTACACAGATGTGTGACGAGGAGACAAACTTAAATGAAGTAGCAAGGTGTGAAAATGTTGATTTAAAATCTAGATGGGTTACTTTAGAAGCTGTTCTAGGAGCAGTGAGACTAAAGTTGGACAATTTAAAAAAGGAAAGTACTTTTCCCTAAACTCCAGATGAAGACCAAATTGGTATATTTTACACAAAAGGAGTTCCTTTTGAAAACTACATAACAACAGCTTTCTCAAACATTTCAAACGAACAGAAGAAAGACCCATAGGTGTTAAGGGTCAAACATAATTGGAAAGACAAGAAATCGGTTGACATTCGTCAGCATTATTTGCTGACAATGACGTGTTGTTCTACAGACGTGTCCCAAGTACAAGTTTATGGACGGTATGTGTTCCTGATGAACTCATGAACAAATATATATAGTACACTCACTTAAGTAATGGGCACTTTGGGGCGGAGAAATGTTTTATGAAACGTAAAGAGACCGCATATTTCCCCAACATGAAAAGACGTATTTGGCAAGTACTCAAAAAATGTAAGGATTGCCAGAGTGCCAAACACGTTAATTTTAAGATTAGACCATCATTGTCACCCACAATACCGAAAAAGTTAAAACATCTAGCAGCAACAGATTTGATGGGCGCTTTATCAAGGACAAGGAATGTTTATCTTTCTAGTTTTAGAGTTAACATCAAACTTTGTCACTTTTGATTTCTTTGAAACGTGCAACTGGTGTTACGATCAGTAAGGCAATACAACGTGATTTCCTCAAACAGTTAGGGCATGTAGAAGGGTTAATTTCAGATAATAGGCCCCAATATAGATCTCAACCTCGGTTGGCCCCTTTGAACAGACATAAAAGGATACCTATCTTCATATACGGGTAGAAACCAAGCGCCAGTTGTGCAGAACGAACGATAAAGGATATTGGAATATGGTTTCGTCTGTACTGCAGTTCACCAAATATCACATGGAATGCCAATTTACATCATTAACAGACTATTATTAACAGCATGACGCACAGTACTACAAGATTACCACCAGTCACAGTGCTCAAAAACAA
The DNA here is from genome assembly GCF_021461385.2 of Schistocerca piceifrons. Lineage (NCBI taxonomy): Eukaryota > Metazoa > Arthropoda > Insecta > Orthoptera > Acrididae > Schistocerca > Schistocerca piceifrons. The sequence continues at coordinate 434,225,153 of NC_060142.1, forward strand.
AATACCAGTGGGTAAGGTAAAAGAAGGTGTACAGTTCCCCCCATCCAGAAGACCATCACACCAGCAGATAATAAAATTAGCACTCGAAAACATTGAACGAGCAGCTGTGAAAGGGAAGCCCAGATCACACAAAGGTGCGTGCACATGGGTATTCACTGTGGGACAGTTGGTTCTTGTCAGAACTCACTTATTATCTAATGAAGGAAAACAGGTTTGGCATAAATTTCATCCAGTTAATAAGGGGCCCATGTTAATTAGAAAAGTGGTTCATGCAAATGCGGTAGAATTGGAAAAGTATAGGTCTACATCACGTCAGTCACCTTAAGGCTTATAATGAATGATAATTCTTGCAGTTGTCATACGGCAATTAGCCGTGAAAACTAAAATATGAATGGATCTCAGATGATACAGCAAAAGAATGTAGATATGTTTCAGGTAGCAGCAGATCTCAAAAGGCAGACAGGATGAGCTACAAACATGTAAATCAGGTTACCTTCCATTCGGAAAGTGGGTGCATTCACTCAGCGAGTTCTGTGACTTATAAATTATAGAGTGCAGCAATCAGTCGTCTTTTTTTAGATTTTATTACGCAAATCCAGATTTCGGGTAGAAACTAGCCATTCTCAATGCACTATTTTCTATTCTCAATGCATGTAAGTGCTTGTTGTTCGAGTGTCTGTCACAGTTCCTTGAATTATTTGAATTCAAAGACCAGGGACTTACATGAATTGAGATTAGAAAACAGTGCATTGAGAGTTTCATTTGTATTACCAAATTACAGAGATCACTTGCACCCTGAGGGAGAATATAAGCTACTTTAGAGAGACTTCAAGAGTTTGAAGTAGGAGATGGAACCTTTTTCTTTCTTTTTTTTTACATTGATGGACATAAATTATGTGAATAAAATATTAAATTTATTGCATAATGCCCACATTGTATGATCTATTGTTATTTCAGTAGCACAATGGATAGGTTCGCACACCTGTCCACACCCTCTTCACGTGCACCGCTCATCACGCACTTGTAACAGCTTCCTTACTCACCACTACTCATCATAACTAAACTGCAGATACGCGAGCGAATGTGAGGGTAACAGCTAATTAATTCATAAATGATATATCCATCGTATGTCTTATTCTCAGGTTACGTCGTACTTACCCTGTATAATGAAGAAGTACTCTAATGGCATTTAAAATAACTGCACAACTATAAACCTCATTGTATTTCCTGCTATGTGACCAATGAACTACACTGAAATGCAGCTGTCAAAAACTTTGATAATTTTCTGTTCGACATAGCCCCATCCATGTGAACATTTATCTCGTTTTATACACCAAGTGTAGCGAAATATCTACGCTATGAATCGGATGTGAAATGCTAAAACAGTTATAGTATATTAAGTCACAATGTAGCAGAAAAAAAGCTCAACCGAAAAATGACACCAGCAGGTTAAAAAGAAACTCTCATAAAGTTAATATGAATGTGTTGCCAACTTCTCCATCTGAAATTAAATAAAAAAACTTTTATTTACTCTGAAATAAAGGCTCATCTGAGTTTGATTTTGATTCCAAGACAGTACTAAATATCTGATCCCAAATAATAAATACTACTTTATCTTATCTGAAATATGCAGTGCATCACTATCTCAAAGCATTTTTCGAAAGAGACCGAAATATGCCATTGTTAAATGCTTGTGTAAGAAAGGTGACAGGAGGCAAGTCAATGACTACTGACATTCACTACTGTGATCATTCTCCAAAATGTGTGAGTCAGTGTTTTAGAATAGTAACCCACCTGAGCAACAGTAATATAATCGGTAAATAACTGGATTTCAGAATAGAGACTTCACTAAGAATATCAGTTATACTTTCACTCATTAAATTTGACTGTGTAAATCACAATATTCTCCTAGGTAAACTAAGGTTTTATGGAATTCATTGTGTAACCAGCTAATGGATAATACCATATCTAACCAAAAGAATGCAGGAAGTTGTACTTAGCATCTCAACCAATGCCATCAGAGCCGATTATTGTGACAGGAGAAATCACAGCTGGGGTTTGCCAAGGCTGAATTTTAGGTCCGTTATTATTCCTCATAAATGTAAACGCTTTTCCATCTAATATACAATAATCAGATTTCGTTCCTTTCGTGAGTGACACTATCACTGTAAGCAGTACAAGCATACACACAGCAACAGAAGGAATGAAAACGTTTTTATGAATATTATTGAGAGGTTTTCTGTAAATTGTAACACTTCCAGGTTTAAAAAGACACATCACATTCAGTTCATCCCTTCCAGAGGTACTACATCAGTGATAAGAGAAGGGATACTAAATAGAGTGGAATCATCAAAATTTCTGGGTTTGCATAAAGATGAGAATTTAAAACGGAAAAAGCACATTTTGGATTTCGTAAAACAACTCGATTTCGCCACATTTGCACTTGAAACTATTGTGTAACTTTGGGAAAGACAAAACTCTAAGCTGACAAATTTTGAATATTTTCATTCAAAACGTCATATGGATTAACGTTCTGGAGTAACTCATCCTCAAAAAAGAAAGTCTTCATTGATCATAAAGGAGCTGTAAGAATAATGTGAGGTGCTCGTCTACAATTATCTTGTAGACACGTGTTAGGGAGTTGGGAATTTTGGCTACTGCTTCACTGTATATTTATTCCCTCATGAAGTTTGTTATACATAACCCACTGCAGTACAAAACAATAATGAGGTACATAATTATATTATCAGAAGAACAAATGATGTCAAATGCGCCACATTAAAGTTTTATTTAGTACAAAATGTCGTGCACCATGCTGCAGCCAAAATTATCGCTTAGCTTAAGATAAAACATACCTGACGTAGAGCAACGTAAAATTTGACTAAAGAGGATTCTCCTTGACAACTCCTTCTATTCCTTAGAAGAAATTTTATTATGGTGATGTGCGAAAGTAGTGGGTAGAAATTAGGAATTGGAGAATCAGAGCTCTATGGTTCTTTTTTGCTCTTTTTTTTACAAAAGGAAATATGCAACGTATGACCACATTTACAAAATAATGACTCGTTCCACATCATTACGATTTACCGTTCAAATGTTCCATGGAAGATGAAACTTACAATATAAATTAAGACATAAATTGATTTACTGATGGAAACATGTAATTACTAATAGGTGTACTCAAATTCTCTTGCTATGATAAATGTACAAGGAAAGGAAAGAATATACTCCTTACTTATTATTTATCATTGTTTGGATCTTACACCTGACGATGCGGACTTTTTGTCCTAAAGCGACGTGCAGACATTTAAATAATTTACGGAGATTAATTAAAGATGATGTTTTGAGTCACAGATAAACAGGAAGTAACAGCTACATGTTCCTGGCACTGTTTGACATCAAGCGGAGTTTTCAGCACACGACGAGAATATTGTGCAGAATAGCAAAACGGGGGACACGGCGAGGGAATTCAGTCGTACTACAACTTCCGGCTTCGTTTCCCCAAGGAGTGACAAGTCCAGAGCGACGACGGAAACAAACTGTCAAGGAAGTAAAACGCATAGCTGTACGACACCAAAATTTCACCATGGAAACTATGATTTATTTGCCTACCGAATCCTGGTCTAAATTAGATTCATACAGAGATGAAACTCTTAATTATTTCATTTTTGTTGTTATTAATTTTCTCGGAGAGAAATTGAGAGAGATCCCATCATAAAATGCCTTTGTTTCATTTCTTTTTCGTATGATATCTAATATTGAGAACTGAAATAATAATAGGACATCTTGTACATACGAAAATATTTGCCATACATATATATTTTGAATTCTCTCTTCAAAACAGAAAGATTAGATTTTAACGATAAAGTGGTCATTAAAGAAACAGTACATGTCGAATCTGACATGAATGGGGAGGAATCTGAGGTGTTCAAAGGAACCATTCACAAATTCCTGTGAAGACAGACGATGAACAACCTAAATCCAGATCTGGGTAATCACACTCGGATCTCAACCACGCTCCATCTTAACTGGAGTCAGTTCGCCTCTCTACTGATTAATAGTAACTTACGTAACAAACTTTGGAGCACTTAGTAGCCTAACCGTCGTTTTCTTGATAATTTGTTTTCTTTATTGATGTAATTCGCGTTCGCGCATTTTTTCACTCCACATAAGACACTGATAAGTGCATTTTCTGGTAACTGTGCACAATGATTCCACAAGGAGTCGAAGTTCGTTTGGAAATAAAAATATTTTACTACAGCTAAATGCGTCAAATTACTACTGAAGCACAAATGTCTTCTGATAGTAATGAAAATGATGCAGTGGTTAACGCTTTGGAATGGCACTTAAGAGTAGTGGGTTCAAATTTCCGTTCTATATTCTCAATTTCAAATTTAAAGGCATCCCTGAACCAAGTCCGGCTAGTGACTGGAATAGTGCTTGACTAGAACAAAGCTGTATAATCTCCATATGAAATAATATCAAACTTATAATGACGTTGTTGCTGATGAGATATTGCTGTCTAACCTTCAAGCGTTCTGTCCTCTTTTGCGCAGAAGATATTTTGATGAAATCACAAAAAAATCATATTAAGCTATTGTCTTGCAAAAGCACAAATTTTGAAATTATGTTATCTTCTCTTAAGGAGTATTCCGTGATAAACACATTATTATTCAACGGTTTTCAATGTTTTGTGTGATGATCATTCGTTACCTCCTCCAAAGACATAAGAGAGATGCTGAAAAGTAATGCCTCAGAATTTTTTTATTTGAAAACTCTTAAGGTCTTTTTTTAAATGAACACAAAGTTATTAACATTCTACATCCTTCATGCCTACACATTTGCAGCCCTCTGCCGCTAAAGGGCTCCGGATTGTATCCTACAACATGGCGGTGTGTAACGTAGCTACGTCGATGCATGAGAAAAAGCGTGCTGCAATCGAGTTTCGAATTCTAGGAGTTCGTCCACTAAGAAGTATTCTTTCCTCCATAACAACAATGCCAGAACACACGTCTAGGGTTCACTGTCACAGACACTCCATACACTGTCGACTTGGTCCCCCATCGACGAATTCACTTCGATAGTGATGAAGCAGTGTGGGCTCCGTCAACACAGACAAACATTCAACAATGATCCTATAAACAAACTAGTCTCTCGGTGGGACTAATGTGAATACGTAAATAAATAGAAATGTAGACACGAAGAATAAAAATGTTAGAACTTTTTAAATAAAGCAAAGTGTTTTCTTATTAAAAATTTGGAGGCATTACTTCCAAGTACCCTCTTATGTGCCTTCGGACTTATTTTGTCAGTAGGACACAAAGCGCACAAATGAGTAATGCAGCTTCTAGACGTGCCACCACAATTTCGTTTTGCGTTGATTTCCATTCGTAGGGTCCTTACATCGTGGACAGTGGTGCTTCAACTGCAATCTTTGCACATCGTTCAAAATTGCTCACTCAAATTTGTGTATGAAACACACTTTTTTGGGGAGCTATGTGATCCTATAAATGTCAGCAATTGCTTTACCTGTTTATACGTTTTGTCTTCGTTAGAATAATCTCTCTCAAAAGGCGAACGAATTTAAAAACAGTTCGTAAGGAAATACTGCAGAACTTTTATATAATTTTTACCAGTTAACTTGTGCTTATACGTCTAACACTGTCTTCAATGAAGTACAGCCAAATGGAGAATTTCTATGAGTCTGTACTACGATTGACTACTGCAATCAAACAGAAATAATTAATCAGAAGCTGTCAACAATGAGATAAGAGTGTATTCATGGAAGGCTTCACCGCGTTTCTATTACGCGATGTACCAATCGGTGCGAGTTGTAGCACTCGACACTTGACATTTTGAGAATAAGGCCAGACATCGAATAACGTTTAATTTCAGTATAGTTTAGTAAACACACGACATGCCTTGCGTTGAAGTACTGAAGCACTATTGAAGATTCAGAAACAAAACACACATAAGGGCGGTTACCAGCCAGTAAGAAATAGCAATTTACGTTAAGTTCGATTTCAATACGTGTTCCATAGAAATCCTAGGAAAAAAACAAGCTTCTTCATTGTTTAGCCGACACCAAGTCACACAAAGCATACCTTAATCAAATTCGTAACAACTACTGTGCCATTTCACTCTCTCCAATTACTTAGGGCCCTAATAATGTGGTCGCTAGTCAAGGAAAGACGATAATTCCATAAACTTATCCTTACACTTTTCAGAATTATTGTGCTATGTATCTCTGGATCAAAATCCGGTGTGCCAATGTCAAATACCCCTCGTACTATTGGTGTCTCGACCAGGTGTCACCATATTTTCATTTAACTTAGCGCATTGTCATATGTTGGTCAAAAGTGACTTATGTTGATTGACACGAATGTGTCTGCTCTTCAGCGGCTGATAGTAGTTGCTGAACTAACGCCATTGGGCGTTACCTGTGCTAATAAGTGAAATCTTCAGGGAGGTTGTGCCGGCGCAATTTTGAAACTTATGAAACGAATGGCGCATCCGCTTTCCTCTACCACTTGAAGTTCCAGCTTTGGTTGTTGTCACAGAGTAGAGGGTATTACAGTAGAAAGCATTTCATACCAGTCAGGAAAGTCTTACGGAAGGACAGGTTATGACTTCAATTACCTCACTATCGACAGGACGTTTCACCAAGAGAAAAATTCAGTTGTCACCGTCACCTCGAACTAGAAACTGAGCTGAGCGCTTTTCTTTAAACATTACGTTTGTGGCTCGCGAGAAACATTAAGGGTATGGAAACTACTATGGAACAACATTTAAGGTAATATTTTGATACACTCTAAGTTAAAGCTCTAATATACAGTTATTAAATGATGATTAACTGAAACCCTCAGCTGCCAACAGGTGTTGTTGATATACCTCGGTGTGGACAGCTGAAAATGTGTGCCCCGACCGGGACTCGGACCCGTGATCTCCTGCTGACATGGCAGACGCTCTATCCTTCTGAGCCACCGAGGACACAGATGAATAGCGCGATTGCGGGGACTTATTACTTGCACGCTTCCCGTGAGACTCACAACACCTGTCAGCAGCTGAGGGTTTCAGTTAATCATCAGTTATTCCAGGGAAAAGCTGCACGGTCATCAACAGTATATCTTCTTTCGAGAACAGTTACTGTCTTCGTATATATAGTTAAAGGCTACCCAGCCATTGACCTTCTGCGTGAATGCGCACAGGTTGCCCAAACTCTTACGGGAATCGCCAAAGTGCGCGCGAGTAATGAGTGGGTGGGCAAATGTCTATAAGGTACATTACGTGTGTAGAATTGTGGACAGTTGGGAATGTGAGACTCACTGGAAGCGTGCAATGGATAAGTCCCTGCAGTCGCGCTATTCATCTGTGTCCTCGGTGGCTCAGATGAATAGAGCGTCTGTCATGTAAGCAGGAGATCCTGGGTTCGAGTCCCGCTCGGGGCGCACATTTTCAGCTGTCCACATCGAGGTATATCAACAACACCTGTCGGCAGCTGAGGGTTTCAGTTAATCATCATTTATTCCAGGGAAAAGCTGCACGGCCATCAACAGTATCTCTTCTTTAGAGAACAGTTACCGTGTTCGTATTTATTATAGTTATTATAAGTACATGAAGAGTGTATTACTCTTCATTTCTTGAAGCAGACGGCTTCAGGTCAGCCTTTGCTAACATTTCTACGCGCATAATCCTGTTGTGGATTATTCGTTCAGTGACTGACTCTACCATGATTATGTGAAAGTACTATTGTTTACTGCATTTTCTATTATCGTTATGTTTGGGCCAGTGTCCATCTTGTTGAGCTTTCCGAAGAAATGACTGTAACAAAATAAAAATGCATATCAAAACTAAGTTAGAGTACTCTAACAATACAGATATTGTATTCAAACTATGAACTATCAGCAACGTGCTTTCTTTTATAAAACTCTACCGAAACTATGTTTCATATAAATATTACCGATTTCATTTTAAATAATGAATTTCTTTTTATATCTTTTTATAAGCGTAGTTGCCAATTAGCCATCTTCGACGCTACACGGGAGAGAGGAGCAGTTTACTGCTGTGAGCACAATATACAACACATAATTAGATGATGATATTTAGCATAGTAGATGACATGTCTAACACGAACAATTACAACTGAAAAACGTGTGAAGACAAATTCATTATTTAATTCGAAAACGGTGAACTTTATATGAAAATCATACCGTATGTAATATGTTCGATACATAAAGTTCCTTGTGAATTACTACAGGAAAATTTCACCCGAGAAACGTCGTATCTAAATTTACACGGGTTGAAAAGTAACAATGGTACACATTTTTAGCCGGATAGTAGTGTAATTAAGCATTAGACAAAAAACAAATGATAGTTTGAAAGGCAAAAAAGTCATATCGAGCTGTTACTGGAAAAGTGTCCGCCCCCGGTAGCTGAGAAAATTTTTGAAAGGTGCTGAGGAAGGTAGAATGAGGCAAAATACCAAATCCGTCCACTATGCGCATTGAACAAAAATTTACATTATTCAAAAGGAATGAAACAAGTGCACAGTGAAATATCAACAGGGAAAATCTGCCCCGTCAACAATATTGGAGTGCGTCCAAAACAGCACAAATCTTCCCCACGCGAATCCTAGTATACCTTTTTTGCCAGGAAATCACGTTTTTCATTGCGCCTCTGTTGCTGTGACGATCTCATCTTCATAAAAAAAACTGCCTTTTTGTATTCTCTGACTGACTGAATTCTCCCACACTGCTACAATACAACTAGAAGATTTCCGAGTGAGATGCCACGCACGCGATTGCTTGTACACCCAGTCGCCAGACGGGGCGCGAGCGCTAGCCTGTTCGTGTGTCGCGGCGAGAGAGCGGGCTGACGCTATTCCTTTGTGCAGATCTGCTGACTGGCGGTGGGACAAACGACCTGCAACAAGTAGAAGCAATTTCATTCTGTTCATACCGCGCAGGGAGACGTAATAAAAGCACGTCTACTTCGTCCTATTTCTTTATTGCTCGTTGGTGGGAGGAAACCACATGGAAGTACTGTGTTCTTGTAGTATTTCATGTTGCCACCGTTGAACAAAATTCCTCAGTACAGAGGCCACGTCGTTTCCTCTGATGTCCCCAACCTATCTACAGCTGTCAGTATGGTCTCTATCGTCATCAGCAAACCAATCCGGCGCCCACCTCAAACAAAAAGGGCAAACGGCTATAAAACTCTCCAAATGGACACACGAGAACTGAATCGACTGAGAGATAAACCAAAGACGCTAGCACGCGCAAAACACGTACACAGATTATAAAATTATTTTGTAATTCGAAGTATAGTACCTAAAGATTCGTGAAATAATAGATACTAATATTTCTTATTTATTTATTGGAATTCAGTAGCAATTACTCACTATTTTTATATTTAATGGGTTCAGCTTGTGCTAAAGATGATCTAACGAACTGCGTGCCATTATTCCAGTCACAGCAGCAAAGTGTCAGATTACGAGTATACTTCCTAGCAGCATTCGAACGCATGTTAAATACTATGTGTACGGCAACATAAAACGACTTAAGTGCAGCTCCAACTAGTATTTTAATACACATTTTGTCCAGCCTACATCGTAATCGTTAACACCTGTACAAGGACTCGAGCTATTTTTACTCCATCGAAAATGGAATAAAAAATTAACAATACATTTTCAGAGCTGTTTCTGACTTCCCCTCAGCAACCAAATTCCTAAACTAGTGCTGTCCTCACTAATTATCTCTCACTTTTAATAAAATTACAGGCTCATAGAGTGTACTGTCTATAAAGGACTGATACACATGTTTCATTTTAGACATCGGCAGCAACATTAATCGTTACCTGTTCTGTGCAGTCTGAATATTAATTGCGTTTAGTTACGAAAGAACTGATGAAAGTGGGCCCAAAAAGAAACGTTGATAGAAAATGCTCATAATCTTAACATAATCAAGAGCTTTCGTCGTATACGACTCGTGTCGCCAAGAGATGGCAATAGGGAAGACGATGCCAACAACATTCTAGTTGGTAATAAAGAATACTGCATAAATGCAAAGTTTGTTTCCTGAAAGTACCATTTTCCCCTGATGATGGGAGATTCAAAGTGGAAAAGCTAGAAAACTGTCACAGTACGAGAGAAAAATCATCTATTGGGAGTGAAAAACTATAGCCTATTACTTCCAGATGTTGTCAGTACAGTATGTTTATGCAGATAAATACATGGCAGCCCCAGATAAGCAGTGAAAGTCCAAGTAGTAAACTTTTAGTGGTAGAACTAATCTAGCTCTCGCTGGTGAAATCACTTAACTGAGGAATGATGGATCTTAGGCTATTACAGAAGAAGAGGAAAAAGGACGGTTACTAGTGATGATAGGAAACTAAAGATTCATGAAGGAAGATTGAGTGGAAATCCCGTATATCAGTCGAACGACCGCCACCTGAATTAATTACATCCAGGTCTTAAGTGTGTGCCAACTACGATTTTCACGGCTGGTCATGGATAGTAAGGTATATAAATACTGAAAGTAAATAAATAAAAGAACTTTTCTAATGAAATAGTTACAAGTGACTATCCTACCAGATCATACTGATTCTCACACATGGTCTGGAATAGTAAATCGCGCTTCATCGCGTATTGTTGTGGGTTATCCGAGGGAATGAAGCCTACGGAGTAAGACTAGCGTGTTGTGCGCTTAACATGGCGGACAGTGGGCGTAGCTGGAAACCGTATACCATGAGAGATACAATCAAGTAGCGTGCTTTTGTTGCTTCTGTGGGCAGCGCGTTCATAAGGGTACTTTTCAAGGATTTAATTTTGTTTGGTATATTGCATCAATATGACGCCAATTTTACTATTACTGTGTCTATTAGAAGTGACACAAAGGATCAACAACAAATGTTATGTGAAGAGAACGAGTAGTCGTAGCTGAATACAAATTCTTAAGATGCGAAGTGGTAGGAAGAAAAAGAGAATAATCGATAAAGAGGCCTAATGCCTGAAATGTGAAAAAAACTGAAAGTATGTACAAAATAATGTTCCCACTCTACCTGATCTAAAACGCGAGAAATTTGTTCATAATTACAGTTTTACTGAATGCCTAGATCAATGGCTGCCAATTATATAATAATGTTCTAGCGTAATTAAGTTATGATTTTTTAACTAAAGGATGGGGCAGTGGAATATGAGTATTCAGATGCAAGGAAACAGCAAAGGAAGAAGTATCGCACCCATCCACAATCAGGATGTAATTAAAGAGCGGATGGAAAGTTGAACGCTCACCCAGAAAGAAAAAGAAAATTGAATGTTTTCGAAAGAAAAGTGATTAGAAAAATCATTAGACCTCTGTTTGAGAATGACATCTGGAAAGTTCCAAACAACACTGAAATTTATCGGTTAATGAAGCAACCCACTATTATTCAGAAATTAAAAAAGTAGAAGACTGCAATGGGCTGGGCCTGTAACTAGAATGGAAACCAAAGGAATTGCTAAGAAGGCATTTGACGACACTCTGCAAGTAACAAGACAATTGGGTTGGTATCACACATGTTGGAAAGATGACATAGAGAAGGACGTCGCAGCATTAGGAATCCTCGAAGGGTGGAGGGAGACAGCGAGAGACAGAAGAATATGAAAGTAGATCGCTGTTGCAGTGCGTAGTCCAAATTGCCTGTGATCGCTGAGAAGAAAGAAAAGGACTAGATGTGGCAGCTGTACCGGCTTGCCTTTATTATAACGCCCTGGATATTACTCGATCAAGCAGAATTAGGAAGACAACACCAACGAAGAGTCTCCCACTCGCCGGCTGCGGTACAACTGGCCACCTTCAAGCCATATCGGACGCGAACGACAGGATCGTCTTCGCGGGCAGTATCTTTGTGATCACGTGGAGTCTCCTGATACATTGGAATAAACTGGCAGCGTGGCGAAAGCTGACACTCGCTACGAAGTTCCCGACGAAGCAGGTCGAAGTTCTTTATGAGATACCTCCATATGTAGAAAGGTATTAAAATAGATAATTTTTACGTTTTCATATTGGAAAAAGAAGTCTATTGTTTTCGAGTTTGCAATTACACAGAGTTGTGGTTCTTATTTACTGTGATTTTACATGCTATTGTGGTGTACCAGTTTAATGGTCTGCCTTGAATAGGTTGTGCACATGGCTGTTTACATACGCTCAGTCCGTTCCAAAAAGCGATGGTAGCTTTCTTAAATAGTCTTTCTCAGATTAGTGTAAATAATAAGAAACTTTGCGAGCCGTGTTTTGCAGCGCACAATTCAATTTTTCACATGGTAACTTTCGTCAAATCTGAAATGTGTTTGTGTAAGCTGTGACAACTTACATAGTGCTCACGTTTCAGTCATTATACTTTCTTTATGTTGGTTTGCTTTGTAAACACTATGAACTGCTTAGCCGGCCGGTGTGGCCGAGCGGTTCTAGGCGCTTCAGTCTGGAACCGCGCTACCGCTACGGTCGCAGGTTCGAATCCTGCCTCGAGCATGGATGTGTGTGATGTCCTTAGGTTAGTTAGGTTTAATTAGTTCTAAGTTCTAGGCGACTGATGACCTCAGATGTTAAGTCGCACAGTGCTCAGAGCCATTTGCACCATTTTTGTTAAGTTCCATAGTGCCCAGAACCATTTCAACCATTTTTTGGTTAGAGTGCTGTTGTCATTGAGTTTGACAGCTGTGTCTACCATCGGTGCTATATTTGCCTTTATTGCTAACCAACATTTAAGAGTATTCACAAGAATCAATAGTCCAATTCCTCTCCTGCTCGTGAGATGACCATGTAAAGGTAAAACTACTTACTGGTCGCGCTACTTAACATTGCTTTGATCACATGTGTCAGTTCGTCTTCTGAATAGCGTCATTCTTGACATACATACGCATGTGTAATCTTTTAGCTACAATAGTTGAATGTGTCTGTGACGAGTAGCCCTCTACATGCATGTGAAAGGTTACAACCTTATGGTTCGTAGAAGACGTAGACAGTTACAGTACACACAGTATCAGTATACACTCTATCGTACAGGATTATAGTTAGGTTGTGTAGGGAACTCAGTCTCACGTGAGTGAATATGCAGTCAATTTTCGTTAATATTAGTGAAGTTTTCTCATATACATAAAGTGCGGAGTATGGTTAAAACGGCATTCTTATATTAGCATTATGTTTTCTTCTATTTTAAAATACGTTAGCTTTCATACAGGAGGCACAAATATATGAACTGCAAACTCTATTCATATAAGGCACAACTGTACACCCTAAAGGTTCTGTGCATTTGTTCAGTTATCACAGGGTTTGATTATTTATACTGAATGTTTTGTTCAAGATTCACACTATCACCCCAAGACTGAGAGTGTGACTCATACTTTCATGTTTTTTTCACATAAAGGTGTTAATAGTAACAACAAATACACAGTAAAGTTTCAGTAGGGCTTCCCATCATAGAGTACACAGTCACCTTAACACAGTGCGCCATGCCGTTGTGCGTATCACCATAATCATATGCACTACTGTAATATTTACTTCTCGAAAGCAGAATGTACACAGAAATAAGTATTAAAATAATTAAGAAATAAAGATGGTGCCACGCAACTACAGCTGTAGACGTCTACATTATCAAAGTAATCCACTCGGAGCTGTATCTTCACTGTGACCAGGAATTTACAGAATAAAATAAATTTTTGAAATGGAAATAACCAGTGGAAAAGGTAGAAACAGAGGTAATACTGTTAGCTAGTATATCATGCAAGATAATTTTCATGTAACATGATTTTTCGGTAAAGTACTTTCCCTCATGTAAATAACTTTTGAAATGCAATTTGAAAGTTTATGAGAAAAAATAGTTTGCATGTTTTTCAGAATCGCTGCTGATTTGGTAGGCGAGAATAGTTGACTTTTCTCTTGTATGCGCAGAATGAAGAAAATCACTTCACAAAAAGAAGAATACAGCTCGAATTGCCAGAACATAACAGGTATTTTATTCCCAACGGACATTTCCCTTCCGCAGCTACGAGAGTCTGCAGTACGAGGGGAGGGGGTGGAGGAGGGTGGTGGGAGGACGAGCGCACCGAATACCTGCTACGTCCGGCTGGTAACGAGATGCCGTGTGCAACTTCCGTGCAGACGTGCGCATATTACAATAACGCTACGCGCATGACTTGGCTACCTGAAAGCCACAAAAATAAACATGTTGCAGAGAATCTATAACTGTTACACAAGTTTCTAAACGGCTCCGGAATGTAGTATACAGTTGTCGTTTCCTGTGAGTTCTTCAGGTTGTGACTTCTTCAGGCTGTGTATTCGTGGCAAATGGATTTTCGTAAAAGAAACTGCTACTTTAGTGCAGCATCAGATTCAGAGTCGGCCATTTAACCCATATTGATACTGATTTGATAAACGGTGGTAGACTGTACCGATAAGTCATTATTTTGCTGTATTATTTAAGAGTCCCCTTCATCAGTTCGCCTTTATCCCTTAAATTTGTTCATCGTGTGGCAGAATCCGTTATCTTATGTTGTCCTTATTCGTCACTGTCTTCTGTCAAGTCGGCGATCAGGTCTTACAGCCATAGCGTAGATGTGTACAGTTAACTGCCCAGTGTTGCTTTGGTCGACATACGAGCTTCTTTTTATCGACCTCAGCTATGCAGCAAATATCTTCGTCATTATATCATCTTCTACACATAATACACATCCCGGCCACCATACATTCTATTATGGATTATTTATTTAGTAGGCCCACTACCCAACGTCTACCACTGAAATAGCTTCATTGGTTCATAATGTACTTAGTGGACGCTCAGACTAAGTGGAAGGCTTATTGAACATTAATTATCTTTAAATTTACAAATTATTTTTAATTTTATATGCGATATTAACTTATATACACTGAAGCGCCAAGGAAACTGGTATAGGCATGCGTATTCGAACACAGAGATATGCAAGCAGGCAGAATAAAGCGCTGTGGTCGGCAACGCCTGTATTAGACAAGTGTCTTGCGTACTTGTTAGAACGGTTACTACTGCTACAAGGGCAGGTTATCAAGACTTAAGTGAGTTTGAACGTGGTGTTATAGGCCGCGCATGAGCGATGGGCACATCATGTCCGAGGTAGCGATGATGTGAGGATTTTGCGTTACGACTATTTTACCACCGTACCGTGAATTAAGTAAGGTTGAACGTGGTGTTATAGTCGGCGCACGAGCGATGGGGCACATCATCTCCGAGGTAGCGATGATGTGAAAATTTTGCGGTACGACTATTTTACGAGCGTACCTTGAATATCAGGAATCGGGTAAAACTTCAAACCTCCGACATCGCTGCGGCCGCAAAAAGATCCTCCAAGAATTGGACTAACGAGTGAAGGTAATTGTTCAACCTTTCGGAAATGGAACCCTTCCGCAAATTGCTGCAGATTTCAATGTTGAGCCATCAATAAATGTCATTGCGCGAACCTTCAATGAAACATCATCGATATGGGCTTTCGGGGCCGAAGGCCCACTCGTGTACCCTTGATGACTGCACGACACAAAGCTTTACGCCTTGCCTGGGCCCCCCAACACTGATATTCGACTGTCGATGACCGGAAATATGTTGCCTGGTCGGACGAGTGCCTTTTCAAATTGTATCGAGCGGTTGGACGTGAAGATCGTCAAAAGTTCGTAAACTCATCTGAAAACAATTAAAAAACTTTTCATCTCGCTTAATTCCTCGAAAAGAACGAAGAATGCATCCACTTCGTCTCTTCTCATATTGAGTGGATGGAACCAATGCACTCTTCTGTTTTTCAAACGTCCATACACGAGATACCACGCTAATAACTGGTCATGCTCCATTTGTAGTCGAGGTCAACTGAATATGCACAAGACACGGAAGGACGGCACGGCATGCCGTGCGGCTGTTGGCTACGTGTGTAGAGGCGGTAGGTCCCGTGTTGGCACGGCAAAAAAAAAGGCTTGTCGGCTGCCAGGTTGATGTGAAATAAGCCTTAGTGTTTCATTGCTTTCACACGAAATGATGCTTTAACTAATTTGTGTGAAATGGGAGTCCATACAATGAAAACTTCAAATCAAATAAGCCAGAGTAATGTAGTTAAAATGTCTGCTAGAGACAGAAAATTCTTTAAGTTGAATAAACCTCACACTGGTTAGTATTATAATCAGCCTAACACAAAAAAAGAAAAAATGAACCTCCCAGAAGGGGAGGAGTGAACTGAATCTACAGCACTGAGAGGGTATGTGATGCTATTTCCATGATTTCAAAATCGAGTGAAGTGTGCAAAGAACTTGGCGGTATCAGTCCACTTATCAGTATGAAATTGCACCCCCTTAGGTCTCGAAGTATGCACTGATTCAGTTAGAAATATTATAATGAAGCTGTTACATCCATTCCTGATGTATGCTCGCGCACAGCTATTGCAACTGTTCCCTGACCTCGTCGTTGCTGGCTCAGGGATGGAGTTGACGCCCCAGCTGGTCGCACTTATGCTCTGTCGAGCACTGGTCTGAGGATTCTGCTGGTTACGGAAGCGCCTCAGCATCGTGCAGACACTTTGTATTGGCCATGTGTGGAAGAGCATTGTCCTGAAGCAAAATGGAACTACAATACTGCCACGTGGCAGGTAACACATAAGGATGCGTCTCCGACGTACCGTTGTGCCATCGGAATTCGCTCAGTCACTACCAGCCGCGATCTGAAGTCATGCCCGACGGCTTCCCACATCGTGATGCCGGGGGTAACTCCAATATTCCTTTCCAATCATTGGAGGAATGGGACCTCTCTAGGTCACCGCTATACTCAGTGACAATGGTCGTCCGTGGTGGTGCTGCAGAACCCTGCTCATGGTCCCCAGGCATGGCACCATTCCAAAGGCACCTGTTCATGTTGTGGTGTTGAGGACAACCTAAGTATAGGATGAAAATTCTCTAGCCCGGCTGCTGTAAGAAGTAAAGGTGGACGATAACACACAATGTTACAGAGAGTCTGTCACTTCTTCTCGATGGTAGGTACAGATGTAAAGGTGGTTTGATGGGGTTGGTGCGGAAGATGGTGTTATACTTCCCCTCCGTGGTCAACTAGAACCTCGGTCGCGAGCCTGTCTTCCCTCGCGCTCCTGCGCAGTCCAACGTCGGGCTATTGTCACATCTGAATGCCCCACAAATCTGATTATTACACATTCGACCATATGGCCATATGGAAACTTTCAACGATACCCATTTCCTACTTTGAGAAGAGCTGATACCGGAGTTCATGGTATCTCCGTGTCTTTTACGCTGATCACTCGACATCTGCGCTACTCATCCCCTTTATGTACCCTATCACTGAACACGAAAACCGCTAAGGCCGTCTTGCAGCCGTCCTTTCTGTCACAGAGAACTGCAACTGTAATCTTTCACACACCAGTCTGTGGTGAGCGCTTGACATTTGACAATGTTTTCCGGGTGATTCACTTTCTCCGCCAGATGGTGTAGTATGCTTTCAGCAGTCGTCAGTCTACTTTTACGCTGCTCTCACTTTTTATGTCTTCGTGGTTTCATCTTTAATTACTATGTAGTCAATAGAGTGTTTAATCCGCGTCTCCTTTTTACCTTCCTTCTTCATACGTGGTAAGTTGTCCCTCCTTTGCTGCACTCAGCTACCACTTAGTTGTTAAATAAAGTAGTTGTGAAACTCTTTCCACCTTTTCGTTAACCTGTCATATCTACAGGCTCTGTGGATTCTTCTTCAGTCGTCTGTTCGCTCGAATAAGTAACTCTTTCTTACTTTGAAGGGATCGTGCAACGTACTCGCGAGCTTACCGATCCCCGGTAATCCTTGCAATATTAACCGTGCTGTTCAAAGTTCACTTTTCTTGGCTTACCAGACAATGGCGCAAGATTGTATTGGCCGGTCGCAACTCCTAGTACTTAAAACAAGCAGAAAGTTCTATTCCTATGAAGTGAGAAATATTGAAGCAATTCATGTATTAGGTGAACTTTTATTTAATGTTTCCTACAGCTGGATGTTGTGCTGTGTCTTGCGCAAACAGCTCTCAGCTCAATACGACGATGAGAACCATGTGTGAGTACATAAGAGTTACTACACTATACCGGCACTCAGCACTCTGCCACTTAGCCCCTCTCTGTTAAAAAGACAAGAAACTCCGTTGCAAGAAAATTCGAAAATAATGAATAATCTTTAACTTACCATGCATAAAGACATTTCCCGCGTGATAGTAATCAGAGTTCATTCCAGAAACCAGCCCCTGTCCTGTTCCAACATCTTGCTGATAGCACCTCGCACGGAACCTCGTCTAGGAATGCTCCATCTGATGTGTGACATCTTACTGAACATTTACAGAAACTCAAGGGCTTTGAACACCTCCGGCATGAATGAAAGAATGTAAATCGATTCCGAATGGGACAAACAGTCTGTGCTTAAAGCCTGCACAAATGGGACAAGCATCCTAACTGAAGCTGTGATTGTGGAGCACCAAATCAAAACATGCAGCACAGTGATGAAGAGTGTAAACTAAATCTACCTAGTTGATCAAAAGAGTTTTTCGTGACTACCATTAAGCCGTGACAAGGTAGGGAGACTGGATATGGGCATATAGTAACTGTATATTAGCTTAAAGTAACATTTTTATTTATGTCTTGTTTTCATTCTTCTTCTCTTTGTGATATTGTGTCATGTGTGTCATGTACACTGAGGTATCAAAAGTCACGGGATATCTCCTAATATCGTGTCGGTTATCCTTTCCCCGGCGTAGTGCAGCAACTTTAAGTGGCATGGACTCAACAAGTCGCTGGAAGATCCCAGCAGAAATATTGAGCCACGTTGCCTCTAAAGCTGTCCATAATTGCGAAAGTGTTGCCAGTGCAGGATTATGTGCACGAACTGGCCTCTCGATTACGTCCTATAAATTTTCGACGGGATTCATGTCGAGCGATCAGGCTCACAAAATCATTTGCTTGAAATGTCCATATTCTCCAAACCAGTCGCGAACAATTGTAGCCTGGTGATATGGCGCATTGTCATTGCTTGGGAACGTGAAAGGCAGCAAGTAGTCCCCAAGTAGCCGAACATAACCATTTCTAGTCAGTGATCATTTCAGTTGGACCAGATGACGTACGAGTAGTCTGCTCCATGTAAACACAATTCGTACCATCATGGAGCCACCAGAAGCTTACATAACGCCTTGTTGACAACTTGGGTTCATGGCTTTGTGGAAACTGTATCACACTCGATCTTACCAGCTGAAACCGGTACTCGTCTGACCAGGCTCCGCTTTTTCAGTCGCCTATAATCGAATCTATATGGTCATGAGTCCTGGAGAGTCGATGCAGGAAACGTCAGCAAAGGTACTCGTGTCGGTCATCTGCTGCCCTAGCCCATTGGCTCCAAATTTCTCGGAACTGTCCTAACTCGTGTGTCCGTTGCACGCCCCACGTTGCTTTCCGTCGTTATTTGACGTAGTATTGCTTGTCTGTTAACACTGACAACTCTACGCTAAGGCCGCTGCCAGCCGGCTTGAGTGGGCGTGCAGTTCTAGGCGCTACAGTCTGGAACCGGGCGACCGCCACGGTCGCAGGTTCGAATCCTGCCTCGGGCATGGATGTGTGTGATGTCCTTAGGTTAGTTATGTTTAAGTAGTTCTAAGTTCTAGGTGACTGACGACCTCATAAGTTGTCCCATAGTGCTCAGAGCCATTTGAACCAGCGAAAGCAGCTGCCCTCGGTCGTTAAGAGAAGACTGTCGGCCATTGCGTTGTCTGTGGTGAGAGGTAATACCTGGAATTTGGTATTCTCGGCACTCTATTGACATTGTGAGTCTAGGAATATTGAATCCTCTATTTCCGAAACTGAATGTCCCATGCGTCTAGTTCTAATTTTCCTCGTTCAAAGTCTCTTACTTCCCAGTCGTGCGGCCATAATCACGTCGGAAATCATGAATCACCTGAGCACAAATGACAGCTTTGCCAGTGCACTGCCCTTTTATACCTCGTGTACGCGAAGCTACCGCCACCTGTATACGTACATATCGCTTACCCTTGACTTTTGTTATGTCAGTGAAAGCTAAATAGCAATTATAACTCAAATATGAAATACATCTTCCATAAAAGGCAAGCTTTGGCCTTTCAAGTATGGTCCCTAAGGACACTAACACAGCGAGCTATTCGTGTGATTTTGGAAAAACTGGCCGATATAAGAGCTGAAACCACTGTAGTTCGAAAGGTAAGATTACCTTTCATGTACTTATTGACACATGGATTTACTTAACTTTGTCAAAACACCGGAAACGTTGGAATTTGATGCTTGGTTGTGTGCACCCACTTACAGTGTAATTCTTGGCAGTCAGGTGGTTGCGGAAAGCCTTATCGTTGCAGGTAACGACCGCAATAGCAGTTCCTCGCCGTTTAGCCGTGAAGTCTGTAGTAACTTCAGGCTCCAGCTGTGTGCCGAGTTCGTCGCAGTTACATCTGGAAAACTTGGGGTGGCAGATAATGGAGATGGGGCATGGTCAACTTCTTTCACCGACCCTCAGCTTTCTCTCTGTATATGTGCTTGTGTAGCCTCCCAGATTCTTTATCACATTCACATTCTTTTCTATTTTGTGCTTTATGTCATTTAATTGCGCCTCCATAATCTTGTACTCGTAAAAGCGATCTACTGCAAAGCAAGTAACGTAACTCTTTTGTCAAGATCACGCTGTAATTGGGAAAAAGAGGGAATTATTTGAAGTCGTTCACCGGAAGTGGTGTCCTGGCGGAGATTCCTCGCGTAAGTTAACGAGATTGGCACTTTTATCTCACTGGCTTGCGCTGCTCTATTGGGTAATGATAACTGATCTCATTGATAGCTGTCAGCCGGCCGGAGTGGCCGAGTGGTTATAGGCGCCACAGTCTGGAACTGCGAGACAGCTACGGTCGGAGCTTCGAATCCTGCCTCGGGCATGGATGTGTGTGATTTCGTTAGGTTGGTTAGGTTTAAGTAGTTCTAAGTTCTAGGGGACTGATGGCCTCAGAAGTTGAGTCCCATAGTGCTCAGAGCCATTTGAACCATTTGATACATGACACTTTAAAGATTTTCTGCAAGGCCAAATTAAAAAGAGCTGCATCTCAACGATACACACAGCTAGAAGAATACTACGGAGAATGTAGAGAAGGATTCTCTTCTGCTGAACACACATTCAGCTTGAAATCAGTGCTACAACAGTTGAAAACAGCTGGTAAGAAATGTGTCGTCGTCTCCCTTGATTTTGAGTAGGCGTAGCTATGACTACACCTAATCCCATGAAGATCCTGCAGTACCTAGGACAGGATCAGAAGATCCACAATTTTATCCCGCAGACTTTAAACAACATCAGGTCAAGAGTACAGTTCAAAGGAACATTTTCAAGAACTTTTGGCAACAAGGCATGAGTAAGACAGGATGACAGTCTCTCCCCTCTCCTTCTTAACGGTGCACTGAGAAACGCAATACGAGAGTGGATAAAGGAATTTTTAGACCAGCACTGTCTCTCTGGTGCACAAGCGCAATAGTCTCAATTTAGATTTCTTGGCATTTCCTGACGAAAACACAATACATGAGGAACATCAGTAACTCTCCACGCACACTGTACCTAGAGCAGGAAGTAATCAAGGAAGCCAACAGGTCCGAAAACCTGAGAGATTTAGTAACCCAATCTTTCCGGAAGAATGACGCAACCAACGCAAGTAAACAAACTGGAAATGGAATACCAACTAACAGCAGCTGTAACTAAAATTTTATTTTCTAGAACTACCACTAAGAAATAAGACAAGAGCCCTCTGGACAAAGAACAGGAAGAAACAACACAGTCAGAGGATGCGTAACTACTGAGCGAACATCAAAACCTATTCAAAACACAATAGCTGAATGACGTGGACCTTAATTGTCCTATACAAAACAAAAAGAAGTAGTATTAATGGTAGTGATAGTAGTAGTAGTAGTAGTAGTAGTAGTAGTAGTAGTAGTAGTAGTAGTAGTAGAGGAAGAAGAAGACGAAGAAGAAGAAGAATACCTCTTATTTGAATTAAAATACCTGTGAATTAAATAGAGTAAAAGCCGATTGTAGAAATAACTTTTGGATACAGAATACTTACGTACATCTGTTAGCACAAAATGGCTCTCAGTGTAGTTGAAGACTTTGAAGCATGATGTATTTATGAATAATTTGGACGTATAGAGTGAAAAATAAGGA
Source organism: Schistocerca piceifrons (assembly GCF_021461385.2). Lineage (NCBI taxonomy): Eukaryota > Metazoa > Arthropoda > Insecta > Orthoptera > Acrididae > Schistocerca > Schistocerca piceifrons. Next base: position 434,247,365 of record NC_060142.1, read on the forward strand.
GGTACTGAGAAGAGTGGAAGAGCAAAGACATTTACTGAATGATAAAAGCAGAAAGAAAGGGAACTGAGTTCGACTTATATAAGAAAGGAGGGGAGTACTGAAGTATCATAGGAGGGGCCGTAGAACGGGAGAGGAGGCGAGGGAGGAAGAGATTTCAGATCCCGAATGATGTGCTGGACGGTAGCACACAAAGCAGAGAGGTTACAAGCCATCAGGCTTGCCTTCTTCCATTAAAAACCTAACACTATCTGATCCTTGTCATGTCTGGAGATACGCGAGACACATGATTCTCATTCCTTTATTTAACTCTGATTATCGTACTTGATTCCGACTATTGTATTCGATAAAAGGAGGAGGGCTTGTCTGTCTGATCTGCGGTCACTTCGGCCTATAGAACTCGTGAGAACCTTGCAGTTCGTTTCCTCAGTAGTTGGGGAACGGGCAAGGCACACAACACTGGGAATATTGGGGCAGTCTGCTCATCACTCCGAGGATTAAGTAGCTGGCTGAAGTGGGTGGTAAAGGCACATGAGTGGGGCTTGCAAGACTCACATGTCATTAGAAAAAAGGAATTTTTGGTGTTTTGGCGTACGGTACTGTCTAGAGCTCTGCTAGCGGGTTTGAGTCTTAACGATTGGACTGACATCTGGTAACATCTGGAGAAAACTGTTTTTACTTGAAGAGGTCAGGGCAGCTGCTGAGGGAACGGAATCCGTTGGAGTTTCTGTCATGTGTGCTTGGCTTCGATATTCTCATTTGTATATGTATTTCCCCCCACCGCCCTACCCCATGAATCATGGACCTTGACGTTGGTGGGGAGGATTGCGTACCTCAGCGATACAGATAGCCATACATTAGGCGCAACCACAATGGAGGAGTACCTGTTGAGAGAACAGACAAACGTGTGGTTCCTGAAGAAGGGCAGCAGCCATTTCAGTGGTTGCAGGAGCAACATTCAGGATGATTGACTGATTAGGCCTTCTACCATCAAGCAAAATGGCCTTGCTGTACTGGTACTGGTAACGGCTGACAGCAACGGGAGCATGCAGATCCACTGTATGTTTAAATGATTATGGGGACCTCTTGGGTGAGAAATTCCAGAGGTAAAATAGTCCCCCATTCGGATCTCCAGGAGGGGACAACTCAGAGGGACATCGCTATCAGGAGAAACAAAACTGGCGCTCTACAGGTGGGAGCGTGGAACATCAGATATCTTACTCAAGTAGGTAGATTAGAAAATGTAGAAAGGGAAATAAGTTAAAATTATGGTGGGAATTAGTGAAGTTCGGTGGAGGAGGAACAGGACTTCCGTTCAGGTGAGTACAAGTTTATAAAAACAGAATCAATAGGGCTCATGGAGGAAAATAGGAACACAAGGAAGCTACTAGGAACAGCGTAGCAAATGCATTATTCTAGCCAAGTCACGAACACCCACCACGATAGTACATTTTTACATACCAACTAGCTCTGTAGATGACGAAGAGATTGAAGAATGTAAGATGAGATAAAAGAAATTGTTGTCATTGTTAAAGGAGACGAAAATATAATAGTCATGCGGAATTCAATTCAATAGGACACAAAGGAAAAGAAGGATAAATATTAGGTGAATATGAATTATTGAAAGAAAAAGTCGCCTGGTACAATTTTGCACAGAGCATAATTGAATAATCGTTAACACTTGGTTTAGGAATCATGAAACAAAACTGTATACGTGGAAGAGGAATGGAGACTGCAGAAATTTCCAAATTAACGATGCAATAGTTAGAAAGGCATTTTGGAAACAGGTTTTAAATTGTAAGACATGTCCAGGGACAGATGTGGACTCTGAGCAAAAATTCTTGCTTATGAAATGTAGATTAAAACTGAAGAAATCACAAAGAGGTATCAAATTAAGGAGATGGTTCCTGGATAAGCTAAAAGAAATAGAGGTTACTGAGAGTTTCACAGGGAGTGATAGCGAACAATGACTAGAGTAAGGGAAAGGATTACAGTAGAATTAGAATGGGTACTTTTGAGAGACGAAATAGTAAAGGCAGCAGAGGAGCAAATAGGTAAAAAGGAAAGGCCTAGTAGAAATCTTTGGATAACGCAAGGGATATTGAATTACAGATGAAAGGAGGAAACATAAAAATTTAGTACATGAAGGAGGCCAAAGGGAATAGAAACGTCTAAAAATGATTCTGACAGGAAGTACAAAATGGCTATGCAGGAACGTCTGGAGCAGAAATATAGGGATCTAGAAGCATACATTACAAGGGTTAAGACAGATATCACCTACAGGAAAATTTTTGGAGAAAGGAGAATCACATGTATGAATATCAAGAACTCAGTTGGAAAACTAGTGGTAAGCAAAGACGGGAAAGATGTAATGTGGGAGTATATAGCAGGTCTATACAATGAAGACGTACTTGAGGGCAGTAATATAGAAATGGAAATGGACGCAGATGAAGATGAGAGGAGAGGAGAAATTTGATACTCAGAGAAGAATTTAACAGAGCACCTAAAGACGTAAGTCGAAACAAGGCCCCGGGATTATACGAAATTCTGTTAGAACTACTGATAGCCTTGGCGGAGCCACCTATGACAAAAGTCTTCCATTTGCTGAGTAAGATGCACAAGACAGGCAAAATACCCTCAGACTTCAAGAAGAATGTAGTATTTCCAACTCCAAAGAAAGCACGTGCTGGCAGGTGTGAATGCTACAGAACTGTCTGTTTAATAAGTCATAGTTGCAAAATGTTAACACGAATTCTGTACAGAAGAATGGAAAAAACCGGTAGAAGTCTACCTTGGGGATGATCAATATGGATTCTGGAGAAAGGTAGGAACACTGGAGGTAATACTCTGTTAGAAGATAGGTTAAGGAAAGGAAAACCTTCTTTTATAGCATTTGTAGACTTAGAAAAATCTTTTGACATTGTTAGCTGGAAAACTCTATTTGATATGCTTATAGTATCAAACGTAAAAGACGAGCATAGGAAGGGCATTCACAACTTGTACAGAAACGAGATGGCAGTTATAAGAGTCGAGGGGCTTGAAAGGGAAGTCGTGGTTGAGACAGAATGAACAGGTTTCTAGCCCGTCTCTGATGTTATTCAATCTCTAAAGGAGCAATCAGTAAAGAAACCAAAGAAAAACTTGGTATAGGAATTAAAGCTTAGTGTTAAAAAGTAAAAACCTTCAGATTTGCCGACGACATTGTAATTCTGTCAGAGACACAAAGGACTTGAAAGAGCTGCTGAAAGCAATACACAGTGTCTTGAAAGAAGGATTTAAGATGAACATCAACAAAAGCTGAATAAGGATATTGGAATGAAGCCCAATTAAATCACCTGATATTGAGTTAATTAGATTAGGAAACATGACATTTAAAGTATTGGATGAGTTTTGCTATTCTGGCAAAGTATGTGAATTTTACTATTTGAGCATCAAAATAACTGATGGTGGTCGAAGTAGAGAGGATATAAAATGTAGACTGCCAATGGCAAGGAAAGCGTTTCGGAATACGAAAGGTTTGTTACAATCGAGTGTCAGGAAGTCTTTTCTGAAAGTATTTGTATGGAGTGTAGATACGTGTGGAAGGGAAACATGGACGATAAAAAGTTAAAACAAATAGAGAGCAGAAGCTTTTGAAATGTGATGCTACAGGAGATTGCTGAATATTGGATGGGTAACTCACACAACTAATGAGAAGGTACTGAATAGAATTGGGAAGAAAAGAACTCTGCAATAAATCGCCAATTTATTTTGACTTGGACTTCAGTTGAAAGTGGGTAGTGTACGCTTCATCTCATTTCGATTATCGTCTGTTTTTAAAATATAATCAATTTTACAGCGTTTCCCCAACCTTAGCGTACTTCCTGTGTAGTAAGTGAATCAACAATGAGTCCTAAGCGTGTATCGGAGTCCAGATAGTCATTGACTCTGGTAATTATTTCCATGTTCACACATGTAGGATACTGCCCAGCAAAATTTGATGGAAGTAACCGATTGCTGGAGAAAGATATGCTAAGGCTTGCTAACACAGCGGGCAACCGATGATGATCATATCCATGACTGAGCTAGTGGCCGATAACCTTCCCTGGGAACTTCGATCTTAATTTAGCTCATTTCTTGAATACAAAGAGACTATGTAGGGGTACCATATGTGTATTTACCGAATAGTTACTTCAAAACAGTGCATGTCACTGCTCCTGCACCACACAAAATGTAGGGTGTGGCACCTTTCGAGGCATCACTTCAGTTAGCAAAGTCCGAATGTGTTTCGTGAAGAAGTCTATATAAGCAGTCGTACAGTGTTATGTTTGTGTAGTTTTCAAAATGGTTCAAATGGCTCTGAGCACTATGGGACATAACATCTGAGGTCATCAGGCCACCAGAACTTAGAACTACTTAAACGTAACTAACCTAAGGACATCACACATATCCATGCTCGACGCAGGATTCGAACCCGCGACCGTAGCGGCCGAGTGGTTCCAGACTGAGCGCCTAGAACCACTCGGACATAACGACCGGCTGCGTAGTTTTAGATGCCTGTAGGAACGAAAGTAACTGACAAGTTGAAACGCAGGGCATCGCATCCCTGTTCCTCGGAAAAATCAAAAGTAATACTTCAAAGTATCGTTTCCTGGCTGAAATCATTAGCCAGTGGTCGATACTGTGAAGGCCACCGTCGAATTTTCAGTGACTGGCGGATGGACCCTATTCTACAGCATGGAGATAATGACAGTATCTTATCTTAATACGACTAAGTTGTTGGTGGGAAATAAGTTTCTGTCAGTGTACGCAACAAGCAACGCTATACACCAGGTACTCTGAGCGTTAGGGGGGAAAAGGCTTTTCAAATTTCTGAATTCAGTTTCAGAGGCTGAATGTCCGAAATGCCCGAGCGATAATAATTTCGCGGTCGCGTTTTCAGCTCGCGAAATGTGGAGTCAGCGGGCAGCCCTCGCGGTGGTAGGACGGAAATCAAGCGCTCTGTGAGGTGGTGACGTTGTTTTGTGGTTTTAAAAGTGGTGTGTGTGTGTGTGTGTGTGTGAATTCGGAAATGAGTGACCCTCTGTGATCAATAGAATTATTCTTATGCTACAGAAAACTGAATGAATTGGAAAGTGCGTTTAGTATCCGTAGATATTGTGCTAGGTGCTCTGTCCGGTAATCAGAAACGCTTCGTTTATGGAGTGCGTCTTGCGCGGCAAGGTCCCATATTGTCACGCTAGGAGTCGCTCTCAGTCTCCGCGTCGTGCGGATAAAAAGGGCAAACACCACCTGCAACACAACTGCAAATTTGTGGTAGCGAGTACCAGAGGCGGCTTCGTTGCAGCAGTGGGTATTTACAGTTCAGATGTCGCATAGGCTATTAGATTCATGCTGTTGTGGAACAACATGGATAATTGGGTTTTGCAGTAAATCCGTTGATGAGCAGAGCGAACAGCAAAAATTGAATCGTGGAAGTTGATTTAGATTACTTGTCTTCTACCTCGGCCATTACTAGTATAAGTTGCTGCTGTCCTTATTACATCGTTGAACTGGGATCCGAGTCGATGCTTTCGTTACGTGTTTTATACTCGCTCAGGTTCATGCATCACGTCTGGTGGGCTACATTTGTGGATGTCGTCCTGAGGAGGTTTCTGCATTCGTTGCATTCGGTAGCTGCTTATTTAACTGCTAATTCAGTTGTTAGCTGTGTACGCCGGTACTTTTCTGGTACAAGGTGGCGTAGTCTTGTTGTGAACGGTAGGGATGCTAATGATGATAAAAGTATGAGAACTGATGTGATTCTTGAGTTTCTCCCGGCGTATTTGATAATTAAAATATCCACGGGTGTACTGCCGGTCTACAGTGTCAACGGGCACAATATTTCGGCGATCATACATGTCGCCATCATCATGTGAACTGACGGACTGAGCTCCTGTGAACGTGCCGGTACGGAGATCCGTACGCTATGGCTGCTCAGGGGGAACTGGCTTCGGTCGCGGCAGCGGCCGATTTAAATACCCTCCACCTGCGGCGCACTCCCTCCGCCGTCCGCGCCCCGCGCCACGGTCACGCGGTGGAACAGATTGCGACGGCGTCTGAGAGGACGTCGGTGTGATGGCTCTGTCCGCCGTGGTCGTTACAACTACACGTTTGCTCGATTTACTCTTGATTAACCCGATCGCTGGTTCCCAAGCCTTGCTAAGATTATGGCCACAGTCACGGTTTATGAGGTCGTCATTGGTGCTAATTACAATGGCCTCTCTAACAACGCTGTCCCAGTATCTCGACGTCTGTACCAGAATCCTCGTGCGTTCATACTCCATAACGTGATTTTCCGACAAACAATGTTCAGCGACCGCCGACTTGCTCGGATACATCAGTCGAGTGTGCCTCTGGTGTTCACGGCATCGATCCTCGACGGTACGCATCGTCTGACTAATATACAACTTGCCACATTGACACGGAATCTGGTACACGCCGGCCTACCTCAGACCGAGGCATCTTTGGCGCTCCCCACCAGTGCACGAGTTTTACTAGGAGGACAAAACACAGTTCCGACCCGGTGTTTCTTCAAACTGCGAGCGATTTTCCCCGAGAGTGCGCCTGTATATGGAATAAACGCAGTGCCTACCTCCTCCCTCGTGATTTCATCGATCTCCACAGGTTGTGCTGTAGTGGTTGGGCGGAGAGCACGTTGAATCTGCCACTATGATTATCCATTTTTTTTCGAAATACAGTTCTCAGATGTTCCAATTCCTGGGGTAGACTCTCTGCGTCAGAGATAGTGCGCGCCCCATGTACTAGAGTTTTAAGTACCCCATTCCTCTGTGAAGGGTGGTGGCAGCTGTCGGCGTGCAAATACAGATCAGTGTGCGTTGTCTTCCGATACACCCCATGACCTAGGATGCCGTCAGCCCTTCTCTTGACCAAGACGTCAAGAAAAGGTAATTTACCATCCGTTTCAGTCTCCATAGTGAATTTGATGTTGGGGTGTATGGAGTTTAGATGTGTAAGGAAGTCAAGGAGTTGATCCATACCATGTGGCCAGATGACAAACGTGTCGTCCACGTAACGGAAAAAGCAAGTAGGTTTCCATTCGGATGACGACAGGGCTTCCTCCTCGAAGTTCTCCATGTACAAATTCGCTACCACCGGTGAGAGTCGCCATGGGTAGCCCACCAGTTTCTCATTTGTAATAGTGACTTGTTTTAACTTAAAGAGAGAATCGTTCCTAAATAATCGAGAGTTTTTAAATAAGAGAATCTTTGGTAGATAATTTAAGCCTGCCTCTTGCGCTCTATGGCCGGCGCCAGAAAATAAACTCTTGTTGGCGCTACCGGTTATGTGCCTGCGATTTAGAAGGATCTTTGCTTCACAATACGCTCCAGGTCTGTGTCGCTGACTTCATACAGCGCAGTTATGCTCTCGCTACTACGAAGAAGATGCGTTAGTGGTTCCGGCTTATATGCTGTTGTTCTCAGGAAACTTTAATAAAGTTGAGCTCAGCCCTGTCACTCTAAAATATAGCCATCGCTGCACTCCTAAACCACAAACTCACGACAGTGTGAAGAGCTGAGTTGTTTTCTCGCCCTTTTGAGAATGGGCACAACGTAATGAGCGAGCTCTTGCGGAGTGTAGGTATTGTTTCATAATAACGAGATGGACTTGTCAAAGTGTTACAAACGACAATAGATTCCATTTGTTCCAGAGAAAACTTGTTAAATTTTTGTGTATGTCCTGCTTTTTAGATTTCGGCTTATCCTGATGTATTTATACTGGAAACCGGCTGGAGACATTGTAGTGACATTTTTTGGTGGCCGATATCCAATTTAGTAGCAGGATCTAGACGCTTTTGAGAGGAGTTGTATTGGTATAGGGCACTGACTAGAGGTATAGAAGTAGTGACTATTTTAACCTTGTATCACGCTGAAAGCGAGACTGGTGACACTTACTTACCTCGAAAATGACGATAGTACATGATTAACAGTATATACAAGTAATTCTGGTCCGCCAACAAAAGTTTTCGAAGGATATCAAGGAGCAATAAGTAGTGAAATGGGTCTCACACTCTGCACGGCGCAGAGGGGGCCTAGATTGTGACCGGGATGCGTTATCGCCAGATATTACGAATGCTCTAAGTTCCGGACAAACGGAATGATTCCATTCATTATTAAAAACATCGCATCCGATCGACGACAGGTCTCAGCCCGATGAGACCATGAGTTTTCGGATGCATCTCACCATCAGTGTACACTGATCCAGCAATAGCTTTAGTGTGTGTTACTTAATTCATCGCAGATATGCAGGGTGGTCCATTGATCGTGACCGGGCCAAATATCTCACGAAATAAGCGTCAAACGAAAAACCTACAAGCAACGAAACTTGTCTAGCTTGAAGGGGGAAACCAGATTGTGATATGGTTGGCCCACTAGATGGCACTGCCATAGGTCAAACGGATATCAACTGCGTTTTCTTTTTTAAATAGGAACCCCCATTTCTTATTACATATTCGTGTAGTACGTAAAGAAATATGAATGTTTTAACCGGACCATTTTTTTCGCTTTGTGACAGATGGCGCTGTAATAGTCACAGACGTATAAGCAGCTATGCTGCTGCATGACGGATGCATCACAGAGTGCATGTGAAATGGTGCAACAACGGGTAAGGATCTCCGAAGTCGATATACGCGAAACAGCACGATTATTCTGGACGAAAAGTCTAAAATACACTCAAAATCACCGGAAAATTCTGACGGAATATGGACAAATGCAGTGTCACGTTAAACCGTAGTAAAGGTGTGCCAAAAACTTGACCAAAGCCGTAAAGACGTGAGTGATGCTGATCCACCATTCAGTATAAATCTTTCACCACGCTATTTCCATCTTCTCGGTAAGTTACAATAGCAAGTGGGGGAAGAGATGACCACGAAGCGGTTCTCGAATGTTTACTTGACCAACTAGCGGGTCTCTACCATGAGGAACTGAAAGAGTGATAGAACGTTCTAAACATTGTTTACAGATGATTATGCAGAAAAGTAGTGTCATGACTCTCTGTCACTTTGAGGAATTCAACGAATGGTATTTGGCCTCTCACAGTATTGTGTAGCTCATATTTCAAATCCACTAGTTGATGCGCTGCCTGACTTCAGCGATGCTTTGCTCTGCATGAGTGTGATATCTTTCTTTATTATTCACTGCACAGAGTACCTAAGTACCAAATTTCTCACAAAGAAACTACTACCACAGCTTGAGAGGGGCTGGTGGAGTATACTGAAGAGTCGGAGCAGGAGCTTTATCACCTGGACAGAGGTAAATCACTAGCTGAGGGTGATCATTTCAACACTGAGGTAAATATATTGCCCAATATCGTTTCATACACGATATCCAACAATCTTCGGTTTCAGTCTGACGATGAAGTAATGCCTCATTAGGAGGGGCCCATGAAGGACTCGCAGAATGGCTGCAAATAATGAGAAGTACAACCAATGGCTCCAAATAGCAGCGTACGGCTAGGATGAGTGTTTCTATGAATACAGCAATTAGTATTTTGTGTCATGTGGGAACCGAATTTTAATGTCAGCTCCAAGAACTGGTACCGGAGGCAGGGTGGAGACGGTGAATTTCAGAGAAAAGGTGAATGCACAGATATTTCCTACCTGGACCGACGCTAAGAAAAACGGATGCGTAAAGTTGATACTAAGTGTGCGGTTTGGTTGACTAGGTTGCATTTAATAGCAAAAGAGAAAATGGTTGATTGTAAAGGTTATAAGACGCAAAATTCTAGCACATAATAATTCCAGGTTATGGGAACTCTGAAGTTTATGAGTCATCTAGAGGCTGAGTTGGGTTAAAGTCAGTGCACGGTGAACGCAGCTGCGGTGTGCAGCAAGCGTTGATTGAAGAGGTGTAGCCAAGTGATATCATATGCAGAAGGCGTGCTGTAGATCAATGTTTTAGAATACTTCAATTGGAAATGCGCTCTGGCTAAAATACTATAAATTGGATTAAAAACTTCAATAAAATATTTATTTGCAATGGTTTCTGGTTTGTGAGAAAGTGATTATCTTCACACCATTTATATCATGATGGTAAGCGGTAGCGCTGAACGTCGCAGGTGTTGCGAATCCACGAACGTCAACTACTGTAACGTTCGTGGAGTCACAGCGCCTGCTCCGGACACCGCCACCGCCTGCCATCGCGGTACGAGGGCTATTTCATAAATAACACACAGGTTGGTATTACTGTGGATTGTTTCATGCAATTCAATGAAAATTACGTCAGATATAGTTGGGTTGGGAGCTTGAGGAAGAGGCACGTCTTTCTGTTTATTCGCTGTGTACTCTAACATAAAATTGACGAGAGGTAGAAATGTTTCCAGCAGGGGTCTCGGGTACTGTGACATCAAGATCTAAACTTTACGTGGCAAAATCCCTACACAAATCCAATATACGTTAAGTGAAGTTTTTGGTGAGTTTGCAGTGGACCATAGTACAAGTTCACGTTGGGTTAATCGTTTTTGTCGTGGTCGTATGAGCATAGAGGATAGACGAGATAATACACGACCCGGAAGGTCAAAAACGTCAACTCATGAACGAAGTGTGAAACGTTGGGCAGATGCTGTCGAAGAAGACCACAGTGCGACTTTTGAAGAACTCTTTGAAGCTACGGGAATTCCCCCAGCTTCAATATTCCGTATTCTGACAATTATTTGATGAAGAGAAAGATGCATGCGTGTTGGGTCCCATAGTGTTTGACTGCTCAGTGGAAACAGAAATGCCTAAACATTGCAACCTTGCTCAAACAGCGATTCGATCATGAAGTTGAAAGATTCTTGTTTCGATTTGTAGCTACTGATGAAACGTGGATTCGATACTTCGAACCGGAATTGAAATCACAGTCCAATGACTGGAGCTTCAGATTCACCACGTCCATAAACATTTCGACGCGCTCAGAGAGCAAGCAGATGATTTTGGCTTATGATCATCAAGGAATCATCATGAAAGAAAGAGTCCCACGTGGAACAAGTGTCACACCAGCATGCTATCTTAACTCCATGCAAAACACAAGCAGAACGAAACTAAGTCCACCATAACTCGACTTGTTTCAGAAATTTAAAAATCTTAAGCTTTGACGTCGTTATCTTTCAGAGAAAGATCTTTCTATCACTGCACCGTTAATCGACCCATTCGACAGACGAACAGAAGTGGTGTCCTGGATGGAACAATATAGTTTTCGAGACACTGAATGACTGTAAAGAGATATTGAAAAAGGAAAAAATAAGTTAATAAAACCATAAGTAAAATAAAACTGTGTGCATTATCTATGATATGTCCCACGTATAAACTGTCTGAAGGTAGTCGTATTCTGTCCGAAAGTGATAATCATTAAAAATAAATATTTTATTGCTCTCAAGTCTGTTTTTAATCCATTTTTAATTTTATTAACCATGTCTGTGCGAACCATCTCGGGTGATACGAGTAATACGAGTGCCGTTTAATTACCAGTGAGCTACGTAGGTACGGCGTCTTCGGTAAACAAGGTGTCGTAATTGACAGGGAAAGCCGCATTTTGTGGGTAAATTAAATTTTTTAAGCAAGTTACTAAGAATCGTGAAACGAAAACAAGATCTTAATTTCGAAACAACACTAAAGAATGTGCGATATTTAATAACTGTATCTGTATTTGTAGAGCAGCTCTGGCTTTCTGGGTTCGTAATATAGTATCACTAATATTGTTGACGGTAATCTTCCATTCTCTCAAGTCTGTACATTCAATGAATAGATTAAACCGAATCTTCTGGAATGTTAGCCGATGTAGCCCACTGAAAATAGTTATACATTAATTTCCATCACCATATGCAGTTGCGAGATTGGCGAGTCATGTGTACAAATTAACTCTGATACATATTGAAATATAACTTAAAATGTTAGTTGCTATTGAAGAACGCGATTCCCCAATAGTGAAAAACCAATGTCATGTGCATTTGTCATAGTTACAATAATCCAGTAAAAAATATGTATCATTTTACCACGTTCAGTGGCAATGAAATGTTTTGTGCGACTTTCAGTTCTTCCAAAACTTTAATTTTCGTTAATAGCTGAACCTAAATAACAAGCACTCCCTGTTTGAATAGCTCCCGAATAAACATTCAATAGTAATAAGGAAGTTATTTGAGAAATTGTTTGTGCAAAATTATAAAGAATGACATAAAATTCCCGTCAAAATGTTAATACTAACTGTCGAATAAATTTACATGGTAATTTATTAACACGGAAAATTATTTTACAGCTGACAAACATTTATGGATTTATTTAGATTGTTCGATATTTACAATCGGTTGCTGTTTCAAATATCAAGGCTGAAACTTATTCACTCAAAAACTCTAATTACTAACGCTTTTTAAATGAACAGCTTCAGTTGTTTTTGAATGTACTAACAATGAAATACACCTTTACATTATGAAAAAAATTTATAAATAGCTCAGGCAGATATTATTGCTGAACAGTACTTGATTGACGGTATTTGATGTGCTCATCATTGTCTTAGACTCAGTATGTTTATGTATTTGATATTTGTGTCGTTCAGTTGTCGGTGTTATTATAATGTTTTGTAATAAACGTCTGATGTTATTTCAAGTAGAAATGTTTTTTTTTTTTTCGTTCATTCGTCAACCATCAAAATTCCAGGCTTGAAAATCAATCCCCGACTGAGATAAGTACGCAGTATCGCTTTTCGTACGCAATGTACCGGATGTAAATAATTTAAATGTACTATATTAGAAGTATTTAATAAGTCAAATGTGTGTAAGACAGAGTTCGAAAACGCTACAATACAACAGTTTACGAAATTCTGCGTGTGGTCTCGGTGAGACGAATACATAGAGAGCAAGTGAGCCGTCACGTTTGCATGAGCGGGTTTATTCAAAGCACGCAAGACGACCTCTGTCGTCAGCAGATTGGGAAGGTTCTGCTGAGAGTAAAATGCTCTAGCAAGTCCAAGAGAAGACCAACATTTGAGGGTATCCACAACGCTGCACAGCTGTAAAACGACAGTGTTGATTGATGGCCTGTGTTCTTCACAACTGAAGCCACACTGCTGCAGGTAATGAGTAAAACAGACTCTTCTGACGTTATTACACCTTTCCGTTAGTCGGTACTCAATAATTCGTGCTCTTTACGTTAATGAACGCTCTCCCTTCTCTTCTCCTTGCTTAAGACTAAGAGTTGTGCCACTACCGTTCTTAAAGTTTTCGTTGGCTCTGTGTTGTCTCGAAGCATATTAAGCTCATTAATCACTTTCTATCACTAATCTTAGTATGAGAGACAGAAGCCGTTATCACCCGGGTTTTATACTGGATTAAACTATGTGGAGCAGCGGTAACTGGACGCGCGCTCGTGAGGAAGGCGATTCATGTCACGTCCAGCGATCCAGTATTAGGTTTTCCATGGTTTCCCTATGCCGCTTAACGAAAATGTCCGTTGACTTGAAGAAGAAGCGGCCGATTTCCCTCTCTATGCGTCGTCAATCTCAACACTTTCGTCTTCGACGGGTTTTTAAACCCTCTTTTTTTCTTCGCTCCTTCCGTAAGTATCTTGAAGGTTTCTTTTTCTTACTATGTTGTGTTCACCTGCTGAAAGTTTCGCGTGGACTTTGTACGTAGTCGTGGCGCTAACCACTACAATTGCCGGGAACTTACAACTGTTTCAAGAGAAACACTGAATCGGAGGTACACCAATATTTACCCTGACTGCTAGTGTGTATCTCTCAACACGACGATAGTTCAGGTCCCAACGTATTTAATTACTATAGAAGTATTAACAGTGCGGGAAGAAAGGAGAAGACCACCACAGTGTGTTAAAAATGAACTGGAAATAAACACTGGAAAAATGGTTTTTGTACAAAAATGGACAAAGATTTCTTTGTTTTATTAGTTTGTAAACTCAAGCTTTACAGAACTTTTTGTGTTGTCGCCGTCAGTAGTTAACTCTCCTACTGAAGAAGCTGTGGGTTTCTTCCGTATGTACTCATAGTTGGCCGAATTATTTCTTGGAGATCTCAGGACGTCGCGAAACTTCCTTACACTACCATACAGTCATTTGATGTCTGTTATGGAAGGATGTTAGTAACTATGCTGATTCGTTTTGATGGCCAATAGCTCAACTCACTTTTACCTAGCGTTTCAACATAGAGCACTCGTGTAGGTGCACCGTTAAGGTTATGGCCGCATTTACTTAAAAATTCGTAGTGTATGTGGTAGCAGCTGGTATAGTGTAAACATACGGTTTCAGAACGTTGTTCAGAGCTCCAGCACCATATTAAATAAACCAATTTTGACATATATACTATTCACAGTCAGTCTTATGAACAAACGTACGATATGATGTTCAGATAGCCGTGAACACCGAATACCCTGAAGAAGATCCAAGTAGATGGGCCCAACATCGATCGTACAGACGAAATTAATAAGTAACATGAGACTGCTTAGAAGCCTACAAGACCACCATCTTCTCCTCCCGCATAACAGCGCGGCATTACTGGTGGCCTACGCTCCTAGCTGCAGGAGTCACGTCAGCAAGGACCAGCAGAGAAAATTCGAGTGCACGCCAGTCCAGCGGGTGGCAGCAGGCTCGCCACAAGAGGTCACCGTCCTCCGAACCTACATGCTACCCCAGGTTCATGTGTGCACAGATATATCCATCAGTGTGTAGACACTGTAATGTACCAGTTCTTTTTAACAAGTTCTCCAGAACAATGAACCGACAGCTGCTGCAGCTCTTCAGTTTAGAGACTCCTCTAGGATCCGACGTCGGCTTTCCGTACCGGGACTCTTCGCTACGTGGAGCAGCCGGCAACTGTCTCTGAGCTATGCTGAAGCATGACCTCCGCGCCGTGAACATTGGTATTTGATCTACTTGGGTCGTCAAAGTGAAGCGTTATTGAACTTTCAGTTCCCAGTGAATTCACAACTTGCACTTTTGTTATTCAGTTTGCCCTTCTGCCAATAAAAATGCTGTTGTGATACTCTTTTATAAGAAAAATTTTAATCTTGTGGCTTAAATCAAACTCCAGGAAGAAGACCTGAGTTGATGCGAATCTTAATAAACTAGCCACTCAGTGCCTACCAGTTTAACTTTCAGATGCCGCTTCGGCGCAGGATACGTGAGAATATATTTCCAGTAAGAGAATCAACTCTTAAACACTACTGGCCATTAAAATTGCTACACCACGAAGATGACGTGCTACAGATACGAAATTAAACCGACAGGAAGGAGATGCTGTGATATGCTAATGATTAGCTTTTCAGAGCATTCATACAAGGTTGGCGCCGGTGGCGACACTTACAACGTGCTGACATGAGGAAAGTTTCCAACCGATTTCTCATACACAAACAGCATTTGACCGGCGTTACCTGGTCAAACGTTGGTGTGATGCCTCGTGTAAGGAGGAGAAATGCGTTCCATCACGTTTCCGACTTTGATAAAGGTCGGATGGTAGCCTATCGCGATTGTAGTTTATCGTATCGTGACATTGCTGCTCGCGTTGGTCGAGATCCAATGACTGTTAGCAGAATATAGAATCGGTGGTTTCAGGAGGGTAATACGGAACATACGGAACGCCGTGATGGGATCCCAACGGCCTCGCATCACCAGTAGTCGATATGACAGGCATCTTATTTGCATGGCTGTAACGGACCGTGCAGCCACGTCTCGATCCCTGAGGCAACAGATGGGGACGTTTGCAAGACAACAACCATCTACAAGAACAGTTCGACGACGTTTGCAGCAGCATGGACTATCAGCTCGGAGACCATGACTGCGGTTACCCTTGACGCTGCATCACAGACAGGAGCGCCTGCGATGGTGTACTCAACGACGAACCTGTGTGCACGAATGGCAAAACGTCAATTTTTCCGAGGAATTCAGGTTCTGTTTACAGCATCATGATGGTCGCATCCGTGTTCGCCGACATCGCGGTGAACGCACATCGGAAGCGTGTATTCGTCATTGCCATACTGGGTAACACCTGGCGTGATGGTATGGGGTGCCATTGGTTACACGTCTCGGTCACCTCTTGTTCGCATTGACGGGACTTTGAACTGTGGACGTTACATTTCAGATGTGTTACGACCCGTGGCTCTGCCCTTCATTCTATCTCTGCGAAACCCTACATTTCAGCAGGATAATGCACGACCGCATGTTGCAGGTCCCGTATGGGCCTTTCTGGATACAGAAAATATTCGACTGATGCCCTGGCCAGCACATTCTCCAGATCTCTCACCAATTGAAAACGTCTGGTCAATTGTGGCCGAGCAACTGGGTCGCACAATACGCCAGTCACTACTCGCGATGAACTGTGGTATCGTGTTGAAGCTACATGGGCAGCTGTAACTATACACGCCATCCAAGCTCTGTTATACTCAATGCCGAGACGTATCAAGGCCGTTATTGCGGCCAGAGGTGGTTGTTCTGGGTACTGATTTCTCAGAATCTATGCACCCACAATGCGTGAAAATGTAATAACGTGTCAGTTATAGTATAATATATTTGTCCAATGAATACCCGTCTATCATATGCATTTCTTCTTGGTGTAGCAATGTTAACGGCCGGTAGTGTACTAAGCGTATCCACGTACACGCACAAGATCAAGACTGGAGAGAAAATGACCAAACTACTTCTTCCTCTAGCTACTATCACTTTTTTTGTGCCGTCAGTCTTCTGACTAGTCTGATGCGAGCCCCCAAGAATTCCTCCCCTGTGCCACCCTCTCTACCTCAGAGTAGCACTTGCAGCTCACTCCTCAATTATTTGCTGAATGCTTTCCAATTCTCTGTCTTCGTCTACGGCTTTTACCCTCTGCAGCTCCCTCTAGTACCATGGAAGCTATTCCCTGATGTCTTAACAGATGTCCTACAATCGTATTCCTTATTCTTGTCAGTGTGTTGGTATATTACTTTTCTCTCTTATTATGCAGAGAAACTCCTCCTTCCTTACCGGAACAGTCCACATATTTTTCAACATTCTTGTGTAGCATCACGTCTCAAATGCTTCGATTCTCTTCTGTTCCGACTTTTCCACAGACCGCGTTTCACTATCATAATTCTGTGCTCCAAACATACTTTCCGAGAAATTTATTCCTCAAATTAAGGGCTTGTCTAGGCCAGGAAGGCCCTTTTTGCGAGAGCTGGTCCGCTTTTGATGTCAGCCTTGCTCTGTCCATCACGTGTTGTTTCACTGCCTAGGTAACAGAGTTCCTTTACTTCGTCTACCTGGTGATCATCAATTATGAAGTTAAGTCTCTCTGTTCTCATTTCTGCTGCTTCTCATTACTTTCATGTTTTTTCGATTTACTATCAATCCATATTCTGTACTCATTAGACACTTCATTCCATTCGGCAGATCCTGAATCCTCCTTCACTTTCACTAAAAATAGCAATGTCTTCAGCGAATCTTATTATTGATATCCTCTCATCTCCAAATTTAATTCCACTCTTGAAGCCTCCTTTTATTTTGGTCATTGCTTCTTCGATGTGTAAATTTAACAGTAGAGGCGAAAGACTACGTTCCTGCCTTAAGCCCTTTTTAATCCGAGTGCTACGTTCTTGATCTTCCACACTTCTTGTTCCTTCTTGGTTCTTGGATACATAGTATATTCCCTGTCTTTCTTTATAGATATCCGTATTTTCCTCAGAATTTCAAACGTCTTGCACCACTTGACACTGTCAACTCTTTTTCCAGGTAAACAAATCTTCTAACTTGTCTAGATTTTTCTTCAGTCTTGATTCCATTATCAACCGCAGCGTCAAAACTGCCTTTCTGGAGCCTTTAACTTCCCTAAAGCTGAACTGATCGTCATCTAACAGATTCTCAATTTTCTTTTCCCTACTCCTGCATGTTACGCTTGTCAGCAAGTTGAATGTATGAGCTGTTATGCTGATTGTGTGACATTTTTCACACTTACCAGCTGTTGAAGCCTTGGAATGTATGTGGATGATGATTTCCCGAAAGTCAGGTGGTATTTCGCCATACTCACACATTGTACACACCAACGTGGATAGCCGTTTTGTTGCTACTGCCCCCAATGTTTTTAGAAATTCCAGTGGAGTATTACCTGTCCCCTGTGCCTTATTTAATATTTTCCTCCAAATCTCTTCAGTTCTGATTCTAATGCTAGATACCCTTGTTTCTTCTTCTGTCACATCAGACAAGTATTCCCCATCGTCGAGACATCAAATGCACTTTTTGCACCTATCCGCTCTCTCCTCTGCATTTAGAAGTGGAATCCCCCTCGCACTATTAATATTACCACACTTGCTTCTACATTCACCGACCGTGG
The DNA here is from genome assembly GCF_021461385.2 of Schistocerca piceifrons. Classification (NCBI taxonomy): domain Eukaryota; kingdom Metazoa; phylum Arthropoda; class Insecta; order Orthoptera; family Acrididae; genus Schistocerca; species Schistocerca piceifrons. Next base: position 434,265,676 of record NC_060142.1, read on the forward strand.
TTTTGACTTCTATGTATGCTGTGTCAGTCCTTTAAACAATCATTTCTTTTTCGAAGTCTTCACATTTTTGATGCAGCCATTTCGTCTTAGCCTCACTGCACTTTCAATATATTTCATTCCTCTTCATCGTAACTACCTACTGAGCTATTCCTCATCGCACTATCTATAGCCGTAAAGAGCTTAAAGCATATCTCTTCATTCCTTAGTGATATCGTATCCCACTTCTTTGCGTATTGATTCTTCGTGAACGGTCTCTTAAAATTCACCCTACTCTTCATCACAACTAAATTGTAATCTGAGTCTATTTCCGCTTCTGTGCACGCCTTGCAATTCAGTATCTGATATCGGAATCTCTGCCTGATCATCATGTAATCTAACTGAAATCTTCCCGTATCTCCAAGCCTTTTTAAAGTATACCTCTTCCTCTTGTGATTTTTGAAGGGAGTATTCGCTGTTACTTGCTGAAATGTATTGCGGAACACTATTACTCGTTGTCTTCTCTCATTCCTAGTACCAAGCCCATAATCTCCCATAGTGCTTTCTTCTACTCCTTCTCCTACAGACGCGTTCCAGTCCGCCATGACTATTACATTTTTATCTGCGTCTACGTATTGAATTACCCGTTCAGTACCCTCATATACTTTCTCTACCCCTTAACCTTCGGCTTACGCTGTCGGCGTGTACACCTGAAATGTTATTGTCACTGATGGTTTGCTGTCGATTCCGACGAGAAGAACCCCAGTACTAAACTGTTCAGTTGTCCTACCTTCTTATTCATAGTGAATCCTGCTCTCGTTATACCATTTTCTGCTGTGGATACTAATCTGCACTCGTCTGACCAGAAATCCTTGTCTTCTTTCCATTTTACCTCACTGACTATCACTATATCTAGATTTAGCCTTAGCATTTGCCTTCCCAGAGTTTATAGCTTCCCTACCATGTTCAAACTTCTCACATCCCACGCCCTGACTCGTAGAATATTATACTTTCTTAACTTATTCAATCTTTTTCTCATGGTTGCCTCCACCTTAACACCCCCCCTCCCGGAGACCGAAATGAGGTACCCACTCGCTTTTGAGAAATATGGTGATTATCAACCACGTTCATCTCAAGAAGGTTCAAGTTGAGTAAAAAAAAATCTAGGAACAGCAGTAGATGCTCCTTACCTTGCCCATCACCCCACCCATCGTCGTTAACTGCCGAACAATATACACTGAAACAAGCCTAAAAATCTACGTAAAATTAGAATCTGAAACCCATCAACTTATTCATACCTTCTACCCCATCGCTCCACCCGACCCACATACTAGAAATTCAATTACTACATTCATAATCGTCCGTTTAAGCAACAGAAAATCGAAACAAAATGCCAATATGGAATTCCAACGTGCTGGGTTGTTGAAGAGTCAGCAGCTTTTGATACTGTTTCAAAATGACAAACAGACGAAGTTGCAAGACAGCTCCTTTTATTACTTGATGCTGACTAGCTTCGGGTTTTTATATATGGCCTATTCTCGGATCATCCATCCAATCATAATGAATATTTTTTTCTGATTGGATGGATGATAAGAGAATGTGTCATGAATAAAATCCCTAACGTATTCATAATCAAGTAACAAAAAGAGCTGTTCTGCAGCTTTGGCTATTCGTCACATTGAAAAGACAACACTCTCTCCTCGTTCCTCCTCCTTTGACATTGCCATTATCTCTAGTAGCATACAGAAGTTCCTTGACTTAATAGTGTCTTCATGACATAATTCCGTCAACTAAGTACGGAAGTGTCACATGGGCTACTAGTAACACAGTTAAGTCCTGACAATAAACACTAGATGTCGTACGATACTGCTGGCTGGGTTGAGTGCATCCACCTGTCGGAAACGGTGTTCTTCCTCTGTGGACTTTACTGACTCCTTTCCTTGCATATATGTGAGAGTTTTGTTGTCTGTGTCTCTTTGCGGAGTGAACGTAGATGTAATAGATGCATGTACAGCATAGTGTTACGGTTTCGTTGCATGATGACGATGATGACGATGATGATGATGAGAGAAGGCAGACGGTGGAAACCAGTGGAATGCATAGCCTACTTCTATCGAATAGCACAGAGACCCCCGCCAACCTTAACGTTCATATCCGACGGACAGATCACCGCCAATAGTGTCACAAGCCCTCACTGCACAATACCTTAGGAGAGCCTTAGAATTCAATCTACATAATCCTGACCATTCTGCAATTCACACGTAAGTGCTTGGCAGAGTGTTTATTGAACTAGTTTCACTAGATTTCTTTACGGTTCAATTCTCGAACAGCACGTGTCAACGAACATCAGAATACCACCATGCGAACTCTGATTTCTCTTATTTTATTACCATGATTGTGGGTTTCAACAAACTACTTTTGCAATCGGAAGAGGAGGCTCGAGATTGAAATTTTGTGAAAATATGTCATCGCATCCAATTACGCCTTTTTTATGGTTGTCATCGCTACTCGCTTATCGTGTCTGTGGCAATCTCCCTCATATTTTACAATAACGCAAAACGAGCCGCCCTTCTTTTCCATGTCCTCTGGTAGTCGTAGCCGGTAGCGATCGAATACAGCACAGCAATACTCTAGCAGGGGACGGACGAGCGTAATGTAGGCAGTCTCTTTAGTAGATATGTTGCGTCTTCTAAGCGTTCTACCAATAAAATGCTGTCTTTGGTTCGCTTTCCCATCACTTTATCTATGTGATCGCTACAATTTAAATTATTCGTTATTGTTATTTCTAAGCATTTAGGTGAACTGACGACCCTTACATTTTTGTGATTTAGAAGAATACCAAATTTAATGAATTTCTTATAATATTCATGTCGATGACATAAAACCTATTATTATTTGGTGTTAATTACAACTTTTGACACCGTACAGATACACTGTGTGATTCATTTTGCAATTGGTTTTGATCATCTAATGTTTTTACGAAACTTTAAATGACAGTATCATCTGTAAACAATCTGAGGATTTTACTCGATGGCTTTACGTCAATTACTTCGAACTACGACCATTCCATTTCGACAACTGAGACTCTGCTCCACATTCATACAATCTGATTAAAAGCCGCGTGAGAGGAATGATACTAAAAACCTTTTGAAAATGTAGAAATAAGGAACCAAAATCACTCATTACTGCGTGACAGTCAAAAGCTAGTTGGGTTTCACAAGAACTATATTTTCTGAATCCAGGGCATTGGTATGAAAAGTAGTGATTCAGAATTTTGCGCCACTGCCTGTCCTTTCCTTGACGGCAAAGCACTGGAGACGAAAATTTCATCCATCACCGTGATTCGAATCGGCGTACCCTTAAGTCGACGGCCACCGGCCAAGCGTGCGTTTGCTACCTCGGCTAAGATGCAAATAGCTCCCGATCATGAGGCCATAGAAAATCGCTGAAAACTTAAGTTTAAGAATATACCTCATGCGGCAAGGAAACGGCGATAAACCACGCTCCTATTTAAGAGGCATACCCTCTTTATAATCCTCGACTTGGTGACAGAAGTTTCGTCCCTCTGTTCGTATTATTTTACCCAAACCCTGTACACGTATGTTCTTAATGGTCAATGATTGTAATGCAAACATCCTTTCACTCCTAGCAGTAACTGTCATGCAGTAGCTGCTGATCTATAACAAACGAAAAATTAGAATACCGAAAGATGAAGAGAAGAAGAAAATCATTTTTGTAGCCCTCAGATTTACACATTCTACTTTATTCTTTGCCGCTTTCGATTTTTTGAACCATCACAGCTGGAAATTTCCTCCAGTCATCACAACGTTGCGAGTCACTTCTTATGTCCCCCATATAAACATTTGTTTCCTAGATTGGAGTGCTTTTGCATCCTTCGAGTCATATAGAAACGAGCAGGGAGAAGGTCTACGCCTCATATTTCTAATATTAACATCACGTCCCACAGCGCCGCACTTGCTGTTCGACAGCGGGGCAAAAATTCTGTCAGGACGGCATGGAATATGAAGAGGACGCGGCTCAAGTAAATAGCCTCTCGGACGATCGTGATTCACTGCCCATCGGCGTGTAAACTGGCGCTCAGCTGCGGCGAGGTCGTCCGTCTGGGGACGTGACGCGACCATATCCAGACTTTTCCGGTCGCTGGTGGCAGTGGAGGCGGTAGGGCTGGAAGATCTCTGGCCTGAGAGGGCTCCGGGAATTGCGCCGTCTTGCTGCTCCCCCGCACAGCCCAGCCGGGCCGTTCCCAAACTCCCCTCCCTCCACCTCCTTCGCTCCCGCCATCTCCCCCCTCACCCAAGGCCGAACAACACATCCCCTACCATACCGCATCGCTGCGATCCGGGAGCGGCCTCCCAAAACAAAATCCGCGCAATGCGGCCTCCTAAGCCCCTGGAAGCAGCGGCAAATATTGCGGCTCCAAACAGGGATAGTAGGCTGGTCGGGGGTGGTGAAGAGGGGTGCGGTGGTAAAAGGAGAAGCGAGAAGAGAGAAGCGAGTAGCCGGCGGCGAAGATCCGCGGCGGCAGAACTGAGATCGGCGCCGAGCAGGTGGAAGTAAGGCGGCGGCGATCGGAAACCACAGGTGGCCTCAAGGGGTGTGAAACGTCCCAACCACATCTGCAACTGCGAAATCTATCGGTGGAATTAGCCCCAATAGCCTACACCTGTCACACGAACTTTAAAGCAGCGTCATACTCTCCCTCAATTGTTTGCTGGAGAAATTGCCTCAACACAAAATATTTTATAATGTAATTGAACTCTCATATACTAAACGTATTATTTCATGTCTGTCATGTACTTTTTCAACCAAAATTGATATTAATGCATCCAAAACGCGAGACAAAGAAAAAAACTGTAATCGAAATTTTTCAACGATATAACTTGAAAGAGATCCAGGTCTAAAGGCTTTAAATGCAGTTTAATTAGCGAAAGATGCAATTCATTTCATGAAACGCACTACACATATTACACAAGTATTTTTTAATGTTCTCAATTATTCATAAATCCATTCGTTCATTATTTCCTCATCAATTGCAGAATTTAGCGCTGTGTTGATCACAGTAGCACGAGAGGCATTTACTGCGTACCAGTTACGCTTTCCTGCCCTTTGAATATGGGCGTATGAGGCATCTCTTGCGCTTTGAAGTCACAAGACGTGAAGTTCTGGGACATATCATAACCAGATGATTTTGAAGAAGTCGATAAATTCTTCTCTTCTTACCTATTTACATATCTCGATTTTGCATGGGTAGTTTGCAAAGGGGTAGTGAAGGATTCTTCAGAAACTGCCGTGTTGGGTCCTTACAGTTGGTATTGGCCATTCTGTATAGAATCGTTGCATTGTAACCTCCCCGATCCATTAGGCGAACCACTAGCGCAGTATCCAAGGTTTTTTTTTTTTTTTGTCACGACACGGATGATATGCTCTATAACTCGTATCATGTTATACTTAATCACCCTCTGTCCCTTTCCACTTTCTTCCTCAGTAGTAATGTCTATGCACACTCGACAGTATAAATTGCACAATTCTAAACGCTGCCAGGTCAATTATATCACAGTTGCAAATTAACATTACGAACAACTTAAATAGAACGATCACATGGGTAATGTGGTGGTGAAGACAAACCAAAGACTGAGTTTAGTTGGAAGAACACTTAGAAGATGCAGCAAGTCTCCTGAAGAGTATGCCGACCATACGCTTGTCCTTCCTCTGCTAGAATATTGCTGTGTGGTATAGGATCCTCACCAGACAGGTTTGTCAGAGGACACTGAAAAAAGTTCAAAAAATGGCAGCTCGTTATCGCGAAATAGCGGAGAAAGTGTCACGGTTTCTTTGTGGCAAGATCTTCCCACGGAATTTAAATCTCTAGTGTTGTCCACCGAGTGCAAATAAATTTTGTTGATATTCACCCTCCTTGGGTGAAGTTATCATTACAAAAAAAAAGGGAAAATGGAGCTCGCACGGAAAAATCTGTTGCCTCTTCCCGTGTGAACTGTAGAGTGTTCAAGTAAAAGTGGATGTAGAACGAGGACTACAGTATTCTTTCTTGGTGTATGAGATAGGAGGGTCTTCCTCTCATCGGAACCGTAACCACCTGTCGGGTTTTCTACAAACGTATGAAGGCGGTACGTCGTGTTTATTGTTTCTGAGGGTGTCCAAAATCGTTTATTTTTAAGACGCGAGCATAAGGTCTGCTATTGGTACGCTCGCGAATCAGTTGCCCATGGTGATATTAAGCTTTGTACCGTATATAAGTTCAGAATATTTCTACACAGTACTCTGGTACAAACTCATTTCTTTCTTTCTCTGTTGCACCGATGGAAGCTTCACTATTTATCATATAATATGTCTTGGAATATTTTATGAGTACAGTTTTTATGCCATATTTATTTGGTATCTGAGGCTTACAGAACTTAAAAGGGCAACGACCCCGGAAACCAATAAGTTGGTAATCTATAGTACAGTAATCTTGCAGATTGTATAATGTTTCCCATTTACTTCCAAAATTATTGAACACATTCCTGGTAGGAACCAGCTTACGTACTTCCCGCCTTTCCACTCTTTCTTTCTTAGGCAAACTGTGAGAAACCTGAAACGGCTAAGTCTAGTTGTTGCAAGAAACTATGCAGTCTCAAAATCGTCGGATCATAAATATTCTAAATTCATTTTACTGATTTTGAGTAGTCCTCCAGCGTAATGTAAGCCTACGACAGCACGAATATCATCCTGACCACATCCATGTATATTCGTAGCTTGAATATTTTGATTCGTCAGTATTTCAATTTTTTCTACAATTGACATGAAAAGAACTTAACATTTCTACAGCAATATGAATTCGGTGCCAGGAGTTTAAAGTGACAGGCTTTAATTGTTTCAGATAGTAAAAATTTATAAGTCGGTAATATCTTCAGTTAGAAAGAAAAAAAATTATAAGAAAGGAATATTCTGTGCTTTCACAAGTACCGGATGGTACCGTAGGCGCGCATTCTCAAGTACAGTACCCCGACTCGTTCAGCCTAACTAGATTGAAAAACGCTTAAAATAAATGGTGAGCCTGTCTGAACACAGTCTGCAAAACTGCGTGCGTGGCCGCTTGTGCCATCTGAAGATCTGAGTACGGGCCTTGTAGCGTTGTGGATGTGCACACCAGTGCTGAGTCTGTTGCTGTGTTTAGAAGTGGCGTACATGGATGGGAGGAAACCAATAATTAATCCAGTGAACGTTGTTAAGCTACTCCGCGAAACTGTGCATCGAATTTACGCCCTTGATAATGGGCGATTTGCATGAATTTTACATGATACTATCATTCAAAAATCTTGCGCGGAGGTAACAGAAACATATACATACACATTGGAGATACGAGTATGAGTGTTCCAACATTATTGAAATATCGCATTTTTACATGATACTATCATTCAAAAATCTTGCGCGGAGGTAACAGAAACATATACATACACATTGGAGATACGAGTATGAGTGTTCCAACATTATTGAAATATCGCATCCTGCAACTGACGGAAATATCAATCGAAGAGGATACCTCCCTTTACTCTAAAAAATATCACAAACAAGTGTGCTACGGAGTTCTGATAACCGAACATTGCATAACAATTGTGGAAAACACTAAAACTACGCTTACAGTACTTTTAAGAAATTTATTCGTCCGAAGTCGGTATTTTATGTTACGTGAGGCACAAAATCACGTAAATTGAAACAAAACATCAATATTAACGTCTTTTAACAATCTGTACGAGCAATGTTTCACAGAGCTAGAAAGAATGGATCGATATTCGAATACTGGCATGTCTAATTGGAACAGACAACTTCAATTTTGTCAGTGCCTTCAAAGAAGAGTTTAACATTTTGTTCAGGCATTTCATTGTGGTCATGGCTTTTCAAGAGATTGAAGAAGACGCATAATACACAATTACGTGAACAGTAGAAACATTTCTGGCATATGCGAGCACGCCAGTTACAGGCGAAAATACACTGACGATTCAATGAAACTGGTACACCCGCCTAATATCGTGTAGGGCCCACGCGAGTACGCAGAAATGCTGCAACCTCGACGTGGCATGGACCCGACTAATGTCACAGGATGCTTAGGGTCGTGTCACCTGTCAGAATCGTATCTAAACGGATCAGGAGTCCAGTATCACTCCAACTGCACACGACCCACAGCATTACAGAACTTCCATCTGCTTGAACAGTGCATTGATGACCTGCAGGGTCCATGGTTTCACGAGGTTGTCTCCATACCCGTAGAAGACCATCCGCTCGATACAATTTTAAACGACACTCTTCCGATCAGGCAGCATGTTTCTAGTCATCAAAAGTCCAATGTCGGTGTTGACGAACCAAGGCGAGGCGTAAAGCTTCGTGTCGTGCAGTCATCATGGGCACACGAATGGGCCTCCGGCTCCTAAAGCCGATATGGATGATGTTTCGTTGAATGGTTCGCACGCTGACACTTATTGATGGCCCAGCATTGAAATCTGGAACGATTTGCGCAAGGGTTGCACTTCTATCACACTGAACGATTCTCTTCAGTTGTCGTTGGTCCCGTTCTTGTAGGATCTTTTTCCGGCTGTAGCGACATCGGAGATTTGATGTTTTACCGGATTCCTGATATTCACTGTGTACTCATCAAATGGTCGTACGGGGAAGTCGCCACTTCATCGCCACCTCTGAGAAGCTGTGTCCCATCGCTCGTGCGCCGACTATAACACCATGGTCAGACTCAGAATTTGATGTGTCATTGTGGCAGCAGCAACCGATGTAACAACTGGGCCAGACACTTCTTGCTTCATATAGGCGTCGCAGACCGCAGCGCCGTATTCTGCAGGTTTTCATATCTCTGTATTTGAATATGGATGCCTGTACCGATTCCTTTGGTGCTTCAGTGTATAACCACGTAATACACAGTGTATCATTTACGACTGTGATCACTGTGGCTTTTCATATTCCAATAGCAATGTGTGAATAAGCCGAAAATGAAGTAACATGTCAATGTTCCCCTTATCATGTGTGCTCTTTTGCACTGTTTAAATCATTTAATTGAAAGTCCTCGTTTGCATTTCGGTGACTAATGCGGGAAGAACGTACAGCACACCTGTTTCCAATTTGAGAAATGTGATTCTATGTTAACATATGATGTTTCAAGCTAAGTTTTTCCTGAAACTTCCTGGCAGGTTAAAACTGTGTGCCGGACTGAGACTCGAACTCGGGATCTTTGCCTTTCGCGGGCAGTTTTAATCTGCCAGGAAGTTTAATATCAGCGCACACTCCGCTGCAGAGTGAAAATCTCATTCTAAGTTTTTCCTGTTTGTCAAATAATAAGTCTCGTGGGTCTGTTGACCATAACTAGCTGTTATACACTATTATTTCTTCGCTGCCTTGTGCTTGTGTTACCCGTAAATCGTTGACCTCAAAACACAGATTGTATACAAATGTAGAGTTCCCCAGTGAAATACCCTCGATACTTGGTTGACATATCTTTTTATTTAAATAAATGGGCTATTTTGGCCTTTCTGAGATATTTCCTCTGAAGAACCTAGATCTTAAGTAATAGTGATTGTCATTTTCACATCTTCACGGGCAAAAATGTCTAATATCTAATTTCTCCATCATTCCCTATTCCCCTGAGGCGAAGAAAGGTGAATATGTTTCAGCTACTTCCTCGTCCAGTGAATCGTACAATGATGGTGACGTAATGCTTTTATACCGACGTGAGCCGCTGTTCTTCATAAACATTAATCTCTCTCAAGGGACAGTTACCGTTTCAGACTAGAGAACACAACATGTATCAAGTAGCAATCAATCAGAATTGTCTCCAAGAAATGACAGCCGAGTGAAGCACAATGCGACTCCTCCATCGCATCTTAATGCTAAATGGAACTTACATAACAGCGTCTCGCTATAGAATATCGGAAACCCGACTCCCGTTCCTTACGCAAAATCAATCACTTATCTAAATGAAAAAGTGAGAACATGCTATAAAAGAAGAATCCGGCAGGACCAGAAGTATAAAACATTCTAATAAATGTGTATGGCTGAAATGCGTGTTGTAGTTACTTTCAACGACAGAGGACCTGGCAATACCTTCCTCTCTGCGTCAGTAACAGGCTAGAGCTCCGTTTGCAACTGTACTGCATAGTGTTGAAAAAAAGTTTTTCTAAGACATGAAGAGGACAACTATGATAAAGTTGTTATTGTGTTATATTTCGCTCAGTATTTCATATTTTAACTTTGTCATTATAACAATGTATATACGTTGATGAGCCAATGCTGAATAGCTTTTTGTAGATTTTAAACGAAATATAGCACTGATTCTGCGTGCCAGAGATCCGACAGTTTGTTGGTAGGTTCGTGGAGGTCTGTGGCATTAGATGTCTACGCATAGGTCATGGAATTCGCGTAAATAACGGGCCGCTAATTTGCCTATGTGTTAATGGCTCCCAAAAGCGACCCAAATGGCTTATATAGCATTTATATCAGGTGAATTTGGTTGCAGAGACATCAACGTGAGCTGAGTAATTGCTCCTAAAACCACTGTAGCACGGTGAAAGGTGGCTACACTGAGCCACAGCGCCAGAGATTGCGCCAAAGAGTATTATTCAGCCGCCCCCACTGGCAGTGTTTGTTGAGAAGTCGTGGTGGAGAGTGCTTATTGAGAAGTAGCAGTAGGCAGTGTTTGTTGGGATGTGGTAGTGGAGAGTGCTTATTGAGAAGTAGCAGTAGGCAGTTCTTGTTGAGAAGTCATGGTGGAGAGTGCTTGTTGAGATGTAGCAGTAGCGAGTCGTAGTTGAGAAGTTGCGGTAGTGAGTGCTTGTTCAGAACTTGTAGTATTGTTTTGATGGGCTAGACACCAGATGTTGTTGGATTGGGGATGCTGTAATGATCAGAGTGTGCTTTTCATCAATATATATGAAGGTAAAAAATTCCTTTATTTTCATTATTTCAATGTCTTAAACAATAATGCCTCATGGTCACAGGTTGAGTCAACAAAGCATCTGGCTCGTGTTCTTGTATTTGACTGTATTTCTGGTTTCTATGTGCAATTATAGTATTTTTTTCATTACTTCAGTATAAATGGTATTTAAAATATCTTGTCGTATTGAGGAAGAACAGATGTGTACGTTGAATCACACTTCCACACACAGAACAGTGACACTTGTGTTTTGTTGTTTCCTAGGTTTTATACTTGCTGGGGACTTAATTAATTAAATGTGTTAACGGAAATTTCGTTTCATTCTTTGCTGTTGTTCTATGCAGTCAGATTGCGGAGTAATACTAGTCTGGGCCAACCGGTTACGAGACTGCGTAACCGGACAGACAGTTACTAAAATTAAAATTATTTGCATAATATTTATATAATTAAGCCCCCATGCAACGGTTCTGGCTCCGAGACACGAACAATCACTGAAACATAACATCGCCGTCGTGGAAGACATCAATCACCAAGGGATGTAGGTGGTTCGCACCTCTCAGCGTGTCTTCGATTACTACCACAGGTCCCATGCAAGCGCAGAAGAATGTTTCCGTAGCACGAAACTGCTCCAACCAGCCTGTGTCCCTGGCGCGCTGCACGTTTCGTGCCATCGTTCACCTGGATGTCGGGGCTTGTGAAGATGACCAAAAACCGAGTATATCAAAAATGTGATTCACCCAAAGAGCTTACTCGTTTCCATCGATCGAATCCCAATGTTCCGGTGATCACTGCAGTCGTAACTGACAACGTCGTTGGGTCAATATGTGAACACGTATGGGTAGTCTGCTGTGCAGCTCCATGTTTAACAATGTAAGACGAAGGGTCTGCTTTAAGACACTTGTGCGTCCACCAGTATTGTGCTCCTTCAGCGGAGATGCCACAGACCACCATCTATCCTACTTTACAGAGCAGACAAGGCACTATACCACGCGCTCTGTGACGAGATTTTGATGTCCAACCATTTAGCACTTAGTGGCAGTTCCACTGTCGTCCAACCTCTTTTCATAGATGCTCACGACAGTGGCACGTGAACTTTCGACCACTTCCGCTGTTTTCGAGGTACTCGTTCACAGGCTCTGGGTAATAACAATCTCCCCCTTGACAAAGTCGCTTATGTCAATGGATTTTCGCATTTGCAGCCCATATCTTCGCTGGGGTACCACTGTCTGTGTCTGCTACGCCTACATATTTTCGTTACCATTTCACATGCCCACTCTCCCATGGGACTCGTGATTCTTTTGTGAGGCAGTGCATGGCTCACACTGGGCCCCAAACTACTGCAGCCCTTTCATCCTTTTTGGGTGCATTTCTTCAGCTGTGCGCATCCCTGCCCATCCTGGCTCCTTCCCCGCTGGCCTGTCCTTCCCTCTCTCGGTGTTTTTATTTATGACGACCTGGCTATCGATCTGGTTCCCTGTATCCAGTGCAATTTTGTTCCTCTTGCCTGTTCTTTCATGTTTTTTTGCGTTTTTAGTCTCCCCTTTAGGATTTGACCTCGAATTCTAAATATTCCGTCATTAGTTTGACTCATTTGTAGAACTGCCTCCCTAGCATGTTTGGCGTGGATTCTTCTTTCCCCCATCTTACCTTCTTCCTTCCCCACCAAAGCCCCCTATACTACAGTATGTCACCAACATGTACAGCCACTTTGTGTAGTAGGGCAGTTGTGTACACATATGGCTGAGACCTGTGACAACACAGGGATCATACTACTGATACCTGAACTTTGCCTCCCCATGTATACCAAGGAGTTGTTGCTTGTCATCCTGTACCACTGGAATTTCGGGCAACGGCCATCATGCCAGATGGATGTTACTGCGGCTGTGTGGCGCCCATGGGGAGATCCCCTGATCGGAGTGGGTGGTATCAGGGCAGATGCTTGGTGCATGAAGTGAATCAAGCTGAAAAAATCTGGCTGCTCCAAAAAGGCTATTTCTTCGGGTGGTAGTGGATCATTGAATGCTGTTTTGTACAACTCTGCACCCTTCCCTTCCCTGGCTTTTAGGAGGGCCAGGTTCTCCATCTTGTGATGAAACACTTTCCCCACTACCTGGTCTGTAATTGACGGATGGGACCACGTTCGCCGCCACAAAGCCGTTGTTTTCTGTGGAGAACATCGAGGACACGTTTTGCGAAGTGGAGTCTCTCGGTAAGAGGTGGTCAGGTTCGCTGTTGATCAAAGATTCTTCTTCTACCCGGTCTGCAGCCCTTCGATCTGTTGTTCGCCCTGGCGACGTCCCAAAGTCAATTACCCCTCACCAGTCCTTGAATGTGGTATAGGGAGTGATTTTTCATAGGGACCTCCTGCAAAGTGATGATAACGCGACGTTCATTTTGTTCGGTGCATGCAGAAGTGTCATAAAGAGAACTACATTGATACTAGCGCCTTTATTCCGGGTTTCAAGGGGGATACCCTTGCAGAGAAGGTCAAGGTTATGTGTTACCAGTGTGATGTGAAGCCATACATCCAACCACCCATGACGTGCTTTCACTGCTTGTGTTTTGGGTATATGTCTTCCCACTGTATGGCAGACTCTCTATGCTGACTGTGGCCACCCACTCTATGAGGGAATCCTCTTGTTCCGCCACCTGTGGGTGTTAGTTGTCATGACTGTCATACTCCATGCTCGCCAGATTGTCCAGTTTACAAGAAAGAAAAGAAGATCCAAGAGTACAAGTTCCTAGATGGTCTATTGTATGTTGCGGCTCGCCAAAAATATGACGGACATCACCCTTGACAGTTTATTCTACTTTTGCGTCTCTTACATCCATTTCCCTTCCTACCTCTTCCTTACCTTAGCCTCATTCCCCTCTTATCTCCACCTCCCGAGTGGTTCCTGCACCATACCCTCTAGGTGTAGCTGCCCATGGATGAAGAAGTGCCCCCTTCTTCGGTGCACATCAGTGATGGGGCTCCCCATCAGTGCCCCTCCAAAAACTCGATCACAGGACGCACCGTATATGCGCAACGAGGTCCCTCACTGTCTTTCGGTTCTGGATCTTGTGGAAGCTTTCTTTTCCTCTGTGCCGAGTCCTCCAGATCTCCAAAAGAGAAGAAGAAGAAACGTAAGTCCCAGTAGAAGGTAGCCGCTCCTCCCCACCCCATCCTCATCGCTAATGACCAAGGATCCGATGACATGACCTCCCCTCGGCTTTTTCATCTATAACCTGGACTCTCACCACACAGTAGTCCATTGGAATTGCAATTGATATTGCCATCACAAAATGGAAATACAACAAGTTGTTTCCTATTAGTTCGTGATGATCAGGCGTTATGCTGAAACTGTGCCACCTCGAGATAGCGGCTGGAGAGGTCTACACTTCGGGTCTCGCCGATGTCATTAGTAACTGGATCCCCCTTTGTACCAACCCAAAAGCAATAGCGGTATGAGTGCAAAGAACCCCAATCACATTTTGCAATGTGTACATCCCTTCACATACCAACGTCATCCCTTTTAAGAGTTTCTATGTTAGGGCTCATTACCTTATTAAGCATAGTAAAAAGTTGTGCTGGTTGTGCTATGTTTCCTCCCAGGGGATGTATGCCTCTCGGCCAAGCTCCTTAGCCTTCTGGCTGCCGGCGACGATCAGCTGTTCAGGGCCTTATCCTACAAGGTGATCAGTGTATTTATCCATCAGTCCTTGCAGACGACCTTGCGACACACTTTGTTACAGCATAGGCATCCTGTTATTATCCTGCTACCTTTCTCTGGCAGAAATGCTGGGCTGAACAAAACGCCCTCTGTTTCAATTTCCTCCGAACTGAAACTATTACTGAACCCATCTTTGAATGTCAGTTTATTTACGCTCTTACCTCTTCACATTACATAGCCCAGGCCGATATTGCATCAACATCAAAACGATCCAACACTTGAACGTTACCCAGAGGTAATATCTACTGAGGGTCATCAAAGGAATTTGGTTCATGGCTGCCTTCGCCTCACGATGGCGATACAGCACAGTTATCCACATCATTAAGCCCGGGGAAGAACCCTACGTCTCTAGACAGCTACCGATTGCTTAGCCTGAACAACGCACTTTGTAAACTGCTCGAATGGATGGTTAGCTTCCGATTATGTTCGATACACGAATCTTGGGACTTTCTGTTCCCATATCAGTGTGGCTCCCAGGAGGACGATCTGCAACTGATCATTTACTCAGATTGTAAACAGCAGTCCGACAGGTTTACTAATAGCCCTCACCTTGTCTCAGTCTTCTTTGAACCACACAAGGCATGTGAGACAGCTTGGTGCCATCATATTTTAGTTATTCTCAATAGCTGTGGTTTTCACGGCCCCCTTCAGATTTTTATCCATGAGTTTTTACCTCGCCAGGTTCACTCTGCACACCTCAGATCCAGGAGAATGGTATCCCACCGGATTCGGTGTTATGTGTCGCTCTCTTTCCTCATCGTCATCAATGGGCCTGTAATTTCTGTTGACCCTCTGGTTACCTCCGCATTGTATGTTGATGATTCTTGCATCTAGTGCAGCCCCCACTCGGCAGTATCTGTTGAACGCCAGCTCCAAGGCGCCATCTGATGGGCCTCTGCATGAGCTCTCTCCCATGTCATTCAGACTTCTGTCTCCAAAACGCAGGTCATGCATTTTTGCCGTCAACCCACAGTACACTTCGATCCAGAACATTATTTAGGCCATCAACTCCTAGGTGTTGTAACATAGTCCAGTTTCTTGGGCATAATTTTTAATAACAAGCTGACGTGGCTCTTTCATATTCGCCACAAAGAGTACCTTCATGAGGTGCTTAATGCTCTCTGCCTTCTTGGCCACGCATCTTGGGGTGCAGTGCATGCTAATCTTCTGCATCTTTACCGTTCTCTGGTTTTCTCAAGACTATGTTGTGCTTGTCAGGTTTATGGCTCGATGGCTCCTCCCACTGCGACACTACTTGACCCTGTTAATCATTATGGCTATTGGGGCCTTTTGCACTAGTCCCATCACCAGGCTCCTCGCAGAAATGCGGATTCCCTCTCCACAAATAAGATGGATGCAACTCTTGGTTTCTTATGACATTTCCATTTGACGATTCCCTTACCATCCTCTGTACCCCACCTCTTTTGCAAACGAAGAATGTCTCCGTCCTCATAGCCGCCCTGAAGTTGGACTGCCATTTGGAAAATGTTTCATTTCTCCCTGTCGTGACCTCCAGCTCCACTCATTGAAAGTGTCCTACATATTTCTTCCCACAGACCCCCGCTCCCTTGGATGGTGCCTTGACCATAGATTAGGACCGAGCTATTCCAGAGCATAAGGTCACTGTGTAGTGCTACAACGATGAAAATTAATATGACGACGATGTCAAACCTTATTTTCATGATATAAAGAAGTATTCATGATATTAAAAATGTAATTATAATTTTATTATTTTCATTTTTGTGCTCAGTGTATCAAAGACTTTCTAGTGCACGGAATAATTTAGCATTGTTTGTACTACGAAACTATATATGATTGTTAAGGGTTAAGCATGTAATAATTCGATGTAAGACATTTTGTGGAGTCTGAATTTTGTTCTCGTACTGGTCGGTAGAGAAGGAAAAGTTCCTTAATCGATGTGAAGGTATAAAGGCTGTAAAAAGGAGAGAGAGAGAGAAGTTAAATACAATTTATTCAAAACAAATATCTTGAAGGTGTAACACTTTGTGATTTCCTACAACTTAAAATTGCAAGGTCTAATCTGAGCCTGTCCTGAATAACAGCGAAGAACATTTATGTTATCATATATTTTCTTCGTTTGGTCACGGTTGTGATTCGCATGTTTCTTTTTGTTACGCGACGTGTTATGAATATTTTCATTATACGCGCAAAAGTGCACACAGCTTTAATCGAACCTGCGTCTTTCGGAAACGATAACTTTTAATCAGTACAATTACGCGAATACCGTATAAATCGCAACCGTGATCGCAAAAGTGTTTCCTGGACCTAATAATTCTTATAAAATGTGTATTCTCCAAAGCGAGCAGCATTGCACTATCGCTGACTCGCAACAATCGAAAGAGTAAAATCAATGCTTAAATAAAATTGCCACCTTTTAATAATTATTATTATCCCATTAAATAAATAAATAGCAATTCAGTGCCTGCACAGTCAATAAACAAAAGGGACAATTAAGTGGCAACCTATTGACAGGACCAGCTATATGTGTGTGCTAACGTGTGTTTTTTCTATTTGTTTCCTGTTGTAATGAGCGGAAATCAACGACGACCCTAAACACGACATTTGTGCTGTACCATTCCATCCCTGCAGCAGCAGAACGAAGCACTGCGTAAAGTAGGCACATCATCTTCTACCTGGTGCTGCATCTCACCAAACACACGAAAAAATCATTACATTACGTCAGTGAGGCCTCTTAGGAAGCTATAAGAGTCAATTGTATTTAAATAACTGCGAGAAGGATCAGTAAAATACAGCATCAAGTGTTTTCAGTAAAGGTTAACTGAACGAGATTGGAACTGAGTTTTAATCAAACGAAAGTGAACATTTATAGTACTGATTCCAATCTGGTGCAGTGTAGTAATTATTTTATGTTTTGTGTGACGGAATAATTGGTGTGTTGCGTGTGAAGTTTTCCCTGTTAGACTTGCACCCAAACATTTGCAAACATGGTGAAAACAGTGCGACGTGTAAGAAAAGCTACACACCAGGAAGTAACTGTAGAACATTCAGAGGAGGAAGGAATAACTAGTGATGTAGAAACTGATAAAATATTTTTCAGATCAGACAGAGGATATAGAACAGGGCACTAATATTAAAGTCAGTGATCCACCTGCTGTAGAACACTCAGGCAGAATACAGGCGGTAGTTCAAGTGCATACTGAAGCAGAACCACAAGAAACACCAGTTACAGTCGATTTACCACCGGTAGAGCCAACACAAACAGTAATGGATACATTTTCTCTCTTAATGATGAAAATGGAACAAATGTTTAAAATACAGGAACAAACACAGATACAGCGCGAACAAGAAACTGCTAAACAGCTTGCAACTGAGATTAATAATAATATTAGCAGAGTAGATGAACGGATTAGGACCTTGGATGAACGCATCAGTCAATTAGACGAGACTACGCAGTTAAGCTTTTCACAGTTCTCAAAAGAGGTAGATCAAAAGCTTGAAAACCGGTTAAAAGGACACGATCGCCAGCTGCGACAGCAAATAGATGCCCAGTTGTCTGCAATACAGAACAACATTTCAAGTATGCAACAAACGTACCATGACTTACCACAGAATGTAAAGCAAGTAACCCAGGATGTGGACAAATTACAACAAACACACACTTCTTTGGAAGCAGACATACGCAACATAAGTACGTATAGAAAACTTTACGGTTGATAATCAAAACGTAATAGAACAAAAATGCAAAGAACAAGAAGAACGCGTTGTGACCACATTCAACACAAGGCTAAATGAAAAAAACAAACAAATTAGTACTGTTATACAGAAGGAACTACCTGTGATGTTACGACGAGCAGGAACACAACTGATACATGAAAACAACACAAAGATTCATGAACTCCAGACTGAATTACAAAATGTGCAGAAAGTGCTTAATGAAACACGATGCAAACATCTCATAACGGTTCACCGGAGTGTGTTAGTATCACAGAAACACACCCTGATCATTATGAAACGCCTTTAACTGAAAGTTGAGGGCAGGCGGGCAATAATTTCAATCCAACACGTGGAGTAACATCCGTTTATCAGGACCATACTCAATCATTGGTGACTCAGGATGCTTTAGTGAAGAATTCGCAGTTTCAGAAGTTTACCAATGATAAGAGCGGACTCCATCCAATTGTGTTTATCAAAGGGATCCGCGGAATAATGCCAAAAAGTTGGAACAAAAGGGAGAAAATTGTCTTTACCATTACCCATATTTTAAGGTGAGCCAGCGTTGTTCGCAACACAAAAAGCTGAACAATGCAGGTCCTTCGATGAATTTGAACAAGCTTTTCTAAACAAGTATTGGTCGCGTGGGGTACAAGAACGATTAAGAAAAGAAGTTTATAGTCCTGAGCCATTTAATAGAAAAAGCGGAAATATTTCGAAAAGTATCTGGACAAAGTGAAATATTTATCCACACCAGTTCCTGAGTGTGATGTTTTAAAGATATTAAAGGAGAAGTTACCGCGTGATCTAAAGGAGAAATTGTTTCACATTCCTGAAGACAACGTGGAACATTTTCTATCTGTATTGGACTCTTTAGATTTGATTATCGAAGAGGACAGACTCCGTTATGGGAATAATCTGTCGAATACTGGCAATGGTAATGTCAATGGGCGAAACCACAAGAACAATAGTAATAGAAACACCTACTACGGGAATCAAAATCATTGGAATAGTCCGAATTATTCAGGATGGCAGAACCACAATATGAACACAAATGGACAGTACAGTAATGCACCGAATCACAATTATCATCCACAGAACAATAGCGGATAAAACAATAACGGAAACTTTTCAAGGAAACGGACACGAGATTTTAGAGCTAACGCCAATTACAATAACGGTAATTTTTCAAATAATCAGCAAAACATGCAACCACCACATAACTGGTCAACACAGAATTATGCACAACAGCAATGGCAGCAGCCTAGGCCACCGCAATATCACAACGACAATCATGTACAACCCCTGTACAATATAAATATGTCAAATAACATGCAGCAACATATGAATGCGCAGCCATGGCAACCACTGAATCAAAATATCAAGATGATTGAGGTAAGTGAACCGCAATCATCAATCAGTACCAGTCAGTCAAACTAGATGCGACGACATTCTGCTCCCGTGTGTCAGTCGCAGGGTGTCTAGGGGGCACTTGCATGAATGATGTTAGTAATGACGAGCAATCAAGCGTGCAGACAACCAGCTGTAGTAACAGTGAGAATGTGTGTCGCATAGAATCAGCAGCGATCGTGTCGAACGACGCAAAAGATGCAGTGTGTAGGAATAATTCTTTTGATGTTGCTCAGCAACATAGTTCAACTATGCAGATGTTAAGATATAATGACGGAGTCGATATACGAGAGGAATTATGTCAAGGTTTTCGGAAGAAGTGTAATTTGTTTGAACGGGAAGTTGTACAAGCAGCTATAGTTTGTGATATTTATGGTATTCAAACTACGGTGATTTTAGACACTGGAGCATCTGCTTCTCTGCTGAATGAATCGTTCTTTCTTCACTTAAAGAAGATTAGAAAGATTCCGGTTTTTCCAGTCACTAATTGCCGAGTTACAGGAGCCATTAGTCAGAAAGCCCAACTAGTTCGGGAACAGACACGGATTTGTATTAATTTTGGAATGGGAGCCAAAGAGTGCACCTTCCTTATTGTAAAGAATTTAGCCGTGAAATGTCTCCTCGGATTAGATATTTTGCGAGAGACGGAAACTATAATGGATCTCGCAAAGGGTGAATGCAGCATGTGTTTCTGTGACACGAGAGTCAGGTTAGACTTGGTAAAGACCAAAGAATTGCATGGCAAATATTGTCAAATTTTTAAGATAGAACCAATTCGCGCACATTTATGGCGGCTTCAAGATAGTTTCAATTGCAGTACATTCCCGGTAATGGAAGATGTGAAGGACGAGGAGAATATCCACCTCTCTGAAATAGTAGAAAAAGTACAACAATCCTCTGGTCTTGACAGTCTGCAACAAAAGCAATTATTAGACACAGTTACTAATAATCGTAAAGTATTTTTGAAAAAACCTGGACTAATTAAAGGTTACGTGTACGACATGCAAGTGTTTCCCCATGAAATTTACTGTCATCAAACGTACTCAATACCCAGCGCGAAAAGGGAAGCAGTAACAAAAGATATTAGACGAATGCTGGAATGGGGAATTATTGAGACCTCGTTATCGCCATATAGTAACCCACTTTTACCGGTAATGAAATCCTATGGAAGCGTAAGATTGGTTCTCGACGCTCGCCGGATTAATCAAATTATTATGCCTGTCAGGACGCGGCCTGAGAATCTAGAAGAACTATTACAAAAGTTCCATGGGATAAAGTATCTATCAAGCCTCGACCTCCGCGCGTCATACTGGCAGGTGGTCTTAACGCCAAGATCTAGGAAATATACAGCATTCATTTATAGAGGAAGAAGCTATCAATTCAGAGTATTGTCATTCGGATTGAATGTCAGTGCCGGAGTCTTTATTAATGCGCTTGACACTGTCCTAGGCCCAGATTTGTTAGAGCAAGTTACTGTCTATGTGGACAATTTATTGGTTGCTTCACCAACGTGGGACGAGCATATCAAACTAATTAACTTGGTGTTACACACATTTGAACTTGGCAGGTGTTACGGTTAACCTTAAGAAGTCCAAGTTGGAAAGACGGAGATAAAGTTTCTAGGAGATATAGTATCATCAGAAGGAATCTTCCCGGATAGTACGAAACTCGAGGCTATCATAAATTGTCCATATCCAGCCAACAAAAGACAATTAAAGGCATATATGGGTCTTGTATCCTTTTTCCGATAGTTCGTGCCTAATCAATGGCTTAACAGCGAACATCTATTGGGGCTTCTGAAAACGAATGAGCCGTGGGTGTGGACTGACCAGTGTGCACATGATTTCGGCACGATCAAGCATTGCTTGTTAAATGCTAAAATCTTGCACCATCCAGATCTCAATAAGGATTTTTGCATAACCTCAGCTGCTTCATGTACTGGGTTAGGTGCGTATTTATTTCAAACAGAAACAGTAGACGGACACGAGCAAATAAAAATAATATCTTTCGCAAGTCGTGTATTATCGGAATGCGAACGCGCATATTCCACTACAGAGCTTGAAGCATTGGCAGTGGTATGGACGTTTCGCAAATTTGATTATTATGTTTATGGTAGACACGTTCGGGTATACTGTGATCATCAGGCTTTGAGTTTCCTGCTGACCTGTAAACTTATCCATGCACGGTTGGCAAGATGGACATTAGCGTTGCAGGAGTATAATTTCCAGATTATTTACATCGAAGGAAGTAATAATATTGTGGCAGATGCTTTGTCTAGGCTACCCCAAAGTTTACCTCAATTTAGTGAAGTCACAGAGCAAGCATCGGAATTTAAAGTGTTACTAATGGCGGACAATGTTAATCGTAAATATTTTCTAGACATGTGTAAAAATATGGCACAAAAACAGGATATAGATAATATTTGGCACGAGATCAAGGACCAACTGAGGACGGATCCTACTTCGAAACTGCATAAATATTACAGGTTACATCAGGATGTGTTATTCGTTAGACGACATGACGATTCACGAAACTGGCTAGTGTGTATTCCGCAGCAATGTGAGCAAAAGTTAATAATATATACACCTAACGTTTGGGGTCATTTCGGTTCAAGGAAGTGCCTGGCGAAACTAAGAATGTATTGTCATTTTAATAACATGTATAGAAAGATCCTACAGATGACGCGAGCATGTGACATTTGCCAGCGCGTAAAGCCGTGTGCTTTATCATCGCAGACATTAATGCAGTCAATTGTTCCAACTGCTTCGCGCCAACTTTTAAGTATTGACATCGCTGGACCTCTGCCAACTGCCAGAGGAGGGGTCAAATACCTCGTAGCAGTGCTAGATAACTTTACTAAGTTTGTAAAGCTATTTGCTGCAAAAACAACAGCCACGAGAACGATAATAAACCGATTGGAAAATGATTACATACCTCATTTCGGAACGCCAGAAACATTACTCTCTGACAAATTTTACGAGTGTTACCTGGAAGAAATTCTTAGAGAAACATAATACAAAACCAATTTTCATTTCGAAGTTCCACCCCCAAGGTAATCTCACAGACGTGTGTTCCGCGAGTTTAATCGCTTTGTGAGAACGTACTGCTCAGCTAAACAAGCTAAGTGGGTAGAATACGTAGAGCCGTTTGAAAGTATTGTAAACTACATACCACATTTATCGACAGGTTTTACTCCAGCAGAACTCACATTAAAAACAAAAGAGGACAATAGTTGGGTCAACCCACTTCCAAAACTAAATACCGAACCGGAAGACTGGGAGGACAAAGTTAGACAAGCATTGGTCACACTACACGAGAATGCACAGAAACGGCAAGAATCACACAACCGAAGACTACAGAATACTCAACAATTTAACGTGAGAGATATGGTGTTAGGAAGGAACTATCCGAAGTCGTCATTATTAAAGATAAAAATAAAGAAGTGGTTTACGTTATATTCAGGACCATTTGTGATCTTAGGTACACCACATAAAAATAGTTATTTCTTGGTCCATCCCAATTCAAATAGACAGAAAGGACTATACAATCACAAAGACTTGAAAAGATATGTATCTTAAGTACAGTAGATGACCTTTTACGTGTGTCGTAATGAGGTGAAGTCAAACATCAGAGACTCAAGTACTGTGCGAGTAGGCTAAGTGACAATTATTAACTAATGGACTAGTGTATAAGTATTTCATGGACACTGCGATGTGGCGTGTGGGAGAATATGAACATACAACATTGGAAGCATCAGTACTGGTTGGAGGAAGAGACTCTCAGAATACCAATTAGGTGTAAGAAAATTTCAGCTCCAGTTCGACGGAGAAGAGGACGCAGAGCTGCAGCAAGGAGAAGAAGAATTGCTTCAACATGATTCCACCCTAAGACACTTAATCAAACATAATACAAACTTGTTGGTATTTAGTAAACTTTCAGGAACTTCTGCATGTGAAACTACGAACAGTGAACAG
The DNA here is from genome assembly GCF_021461385.2 of Schistocerca piceifrons. Classification (NCBI taxonomy): domain Eukaryota; kingdom Metazoa; phylum Arthropoda; class Insecta; order Orthoptera; family Acrididae; genus Schistocerca; species Schistocerca piceifrons. The sequence goes on from NC_060142.1 coordinate 434,289,393, forward strand.
AACTGCATATTTCACACAACAGTAGGATATAGTGACTTTAGAAAATAAACGTTTCATTTTGTTGATTGTTAACTATTTTGAACTCACTAGGGTGAGCAGTTTATGTCCTTTCTTTTTTCTTTCAGACTGTGTACAGGATACACTTACAACATGTAAAGTTTACGCAAGTTACGTACAGGTTTAACAAATTTTCCACCGTAAGTTAGTGCTCGGACTTGCATGAGCTATAAACCAGGTCGAACAAGATGATTTCCATGACTGAACAGATCATTACACAGACAAACATATACAGACTTGTGTTTATCACTGCACAATTCTTTGTAAGTCCAGGAGCACCTTTTCGAGAAAATATAAGACTTAGGATTTGCTTTTATATTGTAAATGACTACAATTATGTACTTCATTTGATATGTACAATCATTCAGTTATTCATCATTATATAACTGGACTGCGTAAAGATATTCTTATGGTTAGCACAAGGACTTTACCTAGTCAGACTTGATAACTGTGATCAAGTGACTACGTGGTGGAGTGAACATGTCACAGATGACCTATGAGCGAAGACTTCCTGTGAACATTATCCTCTACGCGTACGAACTTTATTTCACTGGCGAAAGAGTGGAATTTAACACAAAAGTGGACGCTCAATGAGTGCGTTGTGTTACCATGATTTCGTTTTCAAATTTTGTGCTACGAGTGTTTAGTAATGCCAAATATTCAGAGTGTTATTGGGACCACATGCATGGACGTAACATTCCAGGCAAACTAAAACTCAAGAGTAAGTGTTTTTATCGATCAGTCAGCAACAGTGGTGAGTCGTCACAGTGTTTGGAACTGCTACTGACTATATCATTAAACCCGTTGCAGAACTGTATCAATGTTGGAACGTAATTACATGAACCTTTAACTGCAGATAGTCAGTTACGTCGGAGGGACGAATGGTCTTGCATCATGATACAGAAACTCACAAACAGTCGAACACCTCACAAAAAAAGAAAAAAAACCATTCTTCTTGTTGAGTGAAAGAGTGCGTGATATATGATGTAATTTAGATGTTAATTTAAGGAACTGATACTGCTGTTTGAATTTCATGTGACTGTATGCTGAGATGCTGAGCACACGTGTCGGTGAGGGCCGCATACTGCAGCGACATCATCCGTCATCCCTTGTCGCACCCTGCCACGTCATCGCAGTCCATCGCAGACTTACCTGATGGGGCGAGACATCGGTGTTGCAGTACACCAAGTCGCCAGCCGTCGTCACCAGCAGCACTATCACGAAATTATACCATTATTAAATGTCATACGAAGTGAATATTCAAATGTTGAAAATTAAAAAAGAGAGTGTGGAAGATGTGCTCGCTCCGCCGTGGTTTTCTTTTTCGGGGGTTTTTCCCATTGGCCTTTGCCCGAATGTGGGAGCGTAACTCAAAATCCCTGAGACTCAAAAGTAAACTAAGCACATGCTTCCAAGTGAAAAAACACAGTGAACTTTAAACAGAATAGACAAGGAAAACAAGCCTGCTTGGATGTCCAGTCAAACAAGTGTGACTGTACATCCAAAGGGGGCAATGTAGTGCTACAACGATGAAAATTAATATGACGACGATGTCAAACCTTATTTTCATGATATAAAGAAGTATTCATGATATTAAAAATGTAATTATAATTTCATTATTTTCATTTTTATGCTCAGTGTATCAAAGACTTTCTAGTGCACGGAATAATTTAGCATTGTTTGTACTACGAAACTATATATGATTGTTAAGGGTTAAGCATGTAATAATTCGATGTAAGACTTTTGTGGAGTCTGAATTTTGTTCTCGTACTGGTCGGTAGAGAAGGAAAAGTTCCTTAATCGATGTGAAGGTATAAAGGCTGTAAAAAGGACAGAGAGTGAGAGAGAGAAGGTAAATACAATTCATTCAAGACAAATATCTTGAAGGTGTAACGCTTTCTGATTTCCTATAGCTAAAAATTGCAAGGTCTAATCTGAGCCTGTCCTGAATAACAGCGAAGAACATTTATGTTATCATATATTTTCTTCGTTTAATCACGGTTGTGATTCGCATGTTTCTTTTTGTTACGCGACGTGTTATGAATATTTTCATTATACGCGCAGAAGGGCACACAGCTTTCATCGAACCTGCGTCTTTCGGAAATCATAAATTTTAATTAGTACAATTACGCGAATACCGTCTAAATCGCAACCGTGATCGCAAAAGTCTTTCCTGGACCAAATAATTCTTATAAAATGTGTATTCTCCAAAGCGAGCAGCATCGCACTATCGCTGACTCGCAACAATCGAAAGAGTAAAATCAGTGCTTAAATAAAATTGCCACCTTTTAATAATTATTATTATCCCATTAAATAAATAAATAGCAATACAGTGGCTGTACAATCAATAAACAGAGGGGGCAATTCAACTTTTACCCCTATGATCTTCCGGCGTCTTGTATATTCCATCCTTGAAGAGTTCCAGAGTTCTACACTGATGATTCTAAAACAATAGATAAGCTTTTACGTCTCCTACTGGCGTGGAATACCATTTACTACTGGGGTCATCTAGTGTGTTCACATCAAAGCTACTAGCTATTAACAGGGCCCCCCATTTTGTTACTCGGGTCTCCCTCCACAGTGTTTTAATATGTGTGGACTCCATGAACAGCTTGCATGCAATAGATCGATGCTACTCTCATCCCCCTTTGGTCTTTGCTAACCATGACTCTTGGCTATGCAGCCTACACCACTGTCCTCCTCTGGGTTCCACGTCATGTGGGCATCCCAGGGAATGAACCAGCTTACTGTTTGGCTAAAGAGGCAGATACTTAGCCCAGTTACCTTTCATGATATGCGGGTACACATCAAATCCCTCCTTGGCCGAAAGTGGAATGACATATGGTGAGCTACTGCGCTCAGTAATAAACCACATAGTCGAAGAGACTACTCTTGTTCGGTGCTCTTCCTTCCACTCCTCTCTGAAGTCTACATATCGGTCGTGTTACGTTGGCCCATTGTTTTTCCTTCCGTAACAAGCCACCCACTCAATGTGGCTATGGAGCTCGACCTTCTTTTGGCCCCTCATACTAAGTATAGACTTCCAGATCCCTTGCCTTTAGTTTTAGTAGATGATTCACATATAGCAGAACTAGTCCTCAGTCTCTGCTGTGATATTTACTTTTTTATTTTCAGTTATAATGTTTTGTTTTACTCCTGGAGCAGGGACAGAGTGGTTGTGATTGGGACATCTCTTCGTGTTTCCTATGTCTGGGATCACGACTGTTCCCCGTGCAAAGACCGCTCAGTTATACTTCTGTTTCCCCAGTTTTTAGGTTTGGCGTACCTTTTTATACCTTCTAGTGCACTCGTGTGTGTGTGTGTGTGTGTGTGTGTGTGTGCATCCACCCACTTTTAGCGGACCGTCTATCGTATGCAAGTAATTTTTGAATCGCGATATTTGTTCTAATCTTCAAATGTGTGTGAAATCTTATGGGACTTAACTGCTAAGGTCATCAGTCCCTCAGCTTACACACTACTTAACCTAAATTATCCTAAGGACAAACACACACACCCATGCCCGAGGGAGGACTCGAACGTCCGCCGGGACCAGCCGCACAGTCCATGACTGTAGCCCCTAGACAGCTCGGCAGTCAGTCAAGTTGTGTGAAAATTGTTACAGTCAACAGATGATAAAGTAATGTTTATTGGAGTTTTGCATTTGCGTAAATGAAACTTCATTTCACACAGGAGAAAAAGGAAATTGTGTTTAATCATTTAAAACTAAAGTGGCACGCTGGATGCACTGATCAGACTGGTAACATTCTGTGGAGAAGCAAAATGTGTAATATTAAAACTGCACCACTTCTGTACACTGGTGGAAGCATCCCGATATTAGTTACTGGTGTACTTTCCCATTTGTTGACAAAATTTCAGATATCGCTGCAGAAAGGTAATCTCGCCGCTACTGACTTGCGTTTACAACCACAGCATATCTAAATTATTATTCCATAGTAAAGATAAAATGCCAACGGCCTTGCCACAGTGGTAACACCGTATTTAAGCGTTGTTGGGCTAGGCTAGCACTTGGATAGGTGACCATACCGGTCTGCAGAGTGCTGTTGGCAAGCGGGGTGCACTCAGCCCTTGTGAGGCAAACTGAGGAGCTACTTGACTGAGAAGTAGCGGCTCCGGTCTCGTAAACTGACGTACGGCCGGGAGAGCGGTGTGCTGACCACATGCCCCTCCGTATCCGCGTCCATTGGCGCCTGTGGGCTGAGGATGACACGGCGGCCGGCGGTACCGTTGGGCCTACCAAGGCCGGTTCGGACGAAGATTAGTTTAGTTTCGTTTTAGTAAAGATAAAATGAAACCTTCGGCATAAAGTGAGATGCAAAAACTGTGGAAAAGTATATACTTGCCAATCTGGCAGAGCCATGGCAGTTAGATTATGGGAACGTGAAACAAGCCGGAGTCTCAGAAAATCAAATGCAATCTTTGTAGAGCATCTGTAAGATGTAGATTGTGAAGTTTTATATGATGCCAAGAAAACCAGAAATATGATGTTATAGGAAGTACTTAAAATGAATAATCATATGACCCAGAGTGCCACTTTAATTTTAAATGATCAAACAATTTCCTTTTTCTCCTCTTTGAAATAAAGTTTCATTTACGCAAATGCAAAACTTCAATAAACATTACTTTGTCATCAGTGGACTGTAACAATTTTCACATAACTTCATTTTTCATTCTTTTATTAACTGTAACGATTTCTACATAACATAAAATGTAATCATATTGGAATACATGTGCTCCCATTGTACGCATCGATCGTGTAATATAGTCAATGGCACTACAGTATTTCTACGATTCGTACGATGTTAGTTAATGTCGAGAGAGGGCATAACTTGGTTTCTTGCACTATTTTCATTTCCTTTAAATCTTAAATACTTTGGTATATTATTTTAATATTGTACTTCTAGTGTTGTATGAAGTTGTATATGGATCCAATTTCATTGTATATGGATCCAATTACTTTTTCATGCAAAAGTACGTGATATACCATCCAGTACTTCAAGTCATTTAGCTGGCTGTACTTATAGCTCCACACACGTGATTTTCTTTCCATTTTAAACCATTACTTGCGGTTTTATTGTTCAGGACTTATTTTCAAGACTTTTAAAAATATTATGTAGATATAACAATTCACCAGATCCTCGGCAGAGGGCAACAAACATGGCTCTGACGTCGCTTTTTCTTCCAGTTCAACAATGTAAGCAACCTCTTCAATTCATGTTAGACGCCTGTAAGATCTATACCAATATTTTTTACTATGCGATACTTCGAACAAATGTCACCTGTTGTTATATGGTACGTAATTGTGTGGCGCTTATGTTTGTATTTACCATACGGTATCAACTATTTTGTGGTTCAAAAATTGTTCAAATGGCTCTGAGCACTATGGGACTTAACATCTATGGTCATCAGTCCCCTAGAACTTAGAACTACTTAAACCTAACTAACCTAAGGACAGCACACAACACCCAGTCATCACGAGGCAGAGAAAATCCCTGATCCTACCGGGAATCGAACCCGGGAAACCGGGCGTATTTTGTGGTACATTTGTCCCTGATTCTCTTGTTTTGTGAGTTTTGCACTGAAGGTGACTATGTAACAGTTTATGTTGCAGTACAATTTATGTTGTAACACAGTGACTAATTTCGCGATCGACAGCTTTTCTTTCTCAGCTGTTTAAAAAAATGTATTACTTCATTTAGTAATCACTGTGTATCTAATCATTTAATGGGTCTTACATATATGAATCAATATATGTGTAAGTACCACGTCATTTTATTTGTGGTTGAATTACTCAAGTATTACTGGACGATGGCCTCGAGAACGCCGGCCGGTGTGGCCGTGCGGTTAAAGGCTCTTCAGTCTGGAACCGCGTGACCGCTACGGTCGCAGGTTCGAATCCTGCCTCGGGCAGGGATGTGTGTGATGTCCTTAGGTTTAATTAGTTCTAAGTTCTAGGCGACTGATGACCTCAGAAGTTAAGTCGCATAGTGCTCAGAGCCAGCCTCGAGAACCAGAATCTGGTTAGCGATCAAAAAAATAATATTTTCCAATACGACTGTGTTTCCTATTGATAATACTGAAGTACATTGTTTCCTGTGGAAAAGTGAAGTGGGCAGTTTTTGATACACCAACTGCCCTACTCAAACTTATGTTGTTTTCTTCTTTGGTCTTTGTGTAGATTCCTTCGAAATTACCAGATGGAGACAGATTGACTAAAGAACGTTTTCTAGTCTAAAGGTTGGATCTTGGAATTATTTATAGTGCAGTTATATTGCAGCATAAATTGGTATTTGTGGAGGGAGTATTTTAAGCCTATTTCCCGGAAGAAAGTAAAGCTGGCGTCTCCTTTAAGGATAGTTTTACTAACGCACCAGTACCGGAACTGGTTCCGATTCGGATGCTATTCAAGTGTGCTATGCGACGCAAAATCTGTCTCTCATACCACACATCGCTTGGAGTAATGACGCATACTTGACTCGATGACGCATCATGGAGGGCGAAGTAAAAGAACTTTTCGGCCTCTTTGTACTCTCTTGTTATCCGCTACCTTCTCATTGAATCAAATGGTGCTAAGCTCTTAGTTATGTAGTGAAATTTTTTCATATGTTTTCTTTCGTAAACAACTGCTTTTCTTTTGAAAGCATTACCAAACACATTTACAGCTTCGATAATTTGTAACTAAATTCGTTAATTAATCTGTGTTAGAAGATTTGTACTTTTTCAGCAGAACTGCAAGCATCTTTAATCTTATGATTGAATGTCTCATTTTTCCCTTTCTAATAATTCGTTCTTATCACTTAGGTTGTTGTTGTTGTTGTTGTTGTTGTTGTTGTGGTCTTCAGTCCTGAGACTGGTTTGATGCAACTCTCCATGCTACTCTATCCTGTGCAAGCTTCTTCATCTCCCAATACCTACTGCAACCTACATCCTTCTGAATCTGCTTAGTGTATTCATCTCTTGGTCTCCCTCTACGATTTTTACCCTCCACGCTGCCCTCCAATGCTAAATTTGTGATCCCTTGATGCCTCAAAATATGTCCTACCAACCGATCCCTTCTTCTAGTCAAGTTGTGCCACAAACTTCTCTTCTTCCCAATCCTATTCAATACCTCCTCATTAGTTACGTGATCTACCCACCTTATCTTCAGCATTCTTCTGTAGCACCACATTTCGAAAGCTTCTATTCTCTTCTTGTCCAAACTGGTTATCGTCCATGTTTCACTTCCATACATGGCTACACTCCATACAAATACCTTCAGAAACGACTTCCTGACACTTAAATCTATACTCGATGTTAACAAATTTCTCTTCTTCAGAAACGATTTCCTTGCCATTGCCAGTCTACATTTTATATCCTCTCTACTTCGACCATCATCAGTTATTTTACTCCCTAAATAGCAAAACTCCTTTACTACTTTAAGTGTCTCATTTCCTAATCTAGTCCCCTCAGCATCACCCGATTTAATTTGACTACATTCCATTATCCTCGTTTTGCTTTTGTTGATGTTCATCTCATATCCTCCTTTCAAGACACTGTCCATTCCGTTCAACTGCTCTTCCAAGTCCTTTGCTGTCTCTGACAGAATTACAATGTCATCGGCGAACCTCAAAGTTTTTATTTCTTCTCCATGGATTTTAATACCTACTCCGAATTTTTCTTTTGTTTCCTTTACTGCTTGCTCAATATACAGATTGAATAACATCGCGGAGAGGCTACAACCCCGTCTCACTCCTTTCCCAACCACTGCTTCCCTTTCATGCCCCTCGACTCTTACAACAGCCATCTGGTTTCTGTACAAATTGTAAATAGCCTTTCGCTCCCTGTATTTTACCCCTGCCACCTTCAGAATTTGAAAGAGAGTATTCCAGTTAACGTTGTCAAAAGCTTTCCCTAAGTCTACAAATGCTAGAAACGTAGGTTTGCCTTTTCTTAATCTTTCTTCTAAGATAAGTCGTAAGGTTAGTATTGCCTCACGTGTTCCAACATTTCTACAGAATCCAAACTGATCTTCCCCGAGGTCCGCTTCTACCAGTTTTTCCATTCGTCGGTAAAGAATTCGCGTTAGTATTTTGCAGCTGTGACTTATTAAGCTGATAGTTCGGTAATTTTCACATCTGTCAACACCTGTTTTCTTTGGGATTGGAATTATTATATTCTTCTTGAAGTCTGTGGGTATTTCGCCTGTCTCATACATCTTGCTCACCAGATGGTAGAGTTTTGTCATGACTGGCTCTCCCAAGGCCATCAGTAGTTCTAATGGAATGTTGTCTACTCCCGGGTCCTTGTTTCAACTCAGGTCTTTCAGTGCTCTGTCAAACTCTTCACGTAGTATCTTATCTCCCATACCATCTTCATCTACATCCTCTTCCATTTCCATAATATTGTCATCAAGTACATCGCCCTTGTATAAACCCTCCATATACTCCTTCCACCTTTCTGCCTTCCCTTCTTTGCTTAGAACTGGGTTGCCATCTGAGCTCTTGATATTCATACAAGTGGTTCTCTTCTCTCCAAAGGTCTCTTTAATTTTCCTGTAGGCAGTATCTATCTTACCCCTAGTGAGACAAGCCTCTACATCCTTACATTTGTCCTCTAGCCATCCCTGCTTAGCCATTTTGCACTTCCTGTCGATCTCATTTTTGAGACGTTTGTATTCCTTTTTGCCTGCTTCATTTGCTGTATTTTTATATTTTCTCCTTTCGTCAATTAAATTCAATATTTCTTCTGTTACCCAAGGATTTCTATTAACCCTCGTCTTTTTACCTACTTGATCCTCTGCTGCCTTCACTACTTCATCCCTCAGAGCTACTGTATTTCTTTCCCCCATTCCTGTCAATTGTTCCCTTATGCTCTCCCTGAAACTCTGTACAACCTCTGGTTCTTTCAGTTTATTCAGGTCCCATCTCCTTAAATTCCCGCCTTTTTGCAGTTTCTTCAGTTTCAATCTGCAGTTCATAACCAATAGATTGTGATCAGAATCCACATCGGCCCCTGGAAATGTCTTACAATTTAAAACCTGGTTCCTAAATCTCTGTCTTACCATTATGTAATCTATCTGATACCTTTTAGTATCTCCAGGATTCTTCCAGGTATATAACCTTCTTTCATGATTCTTGAACCAAGTGTTAGCTATGATTTAGTTATGCTCTGTGCAAAATTCTACAAGGCGGCTTCCTCTTTCATTTCTTCCCCCCAATCCATATTCACCTACTATGTTTCCTTCTCTCCCTTTTCCTACTGACGAATTCCAGTCACCCATGACTATTAAATTTTCGTCTCCCTTCACTACCTGAATAATTTCTTTTATCTCGTCATACATTTCATCAATTTCTTCATCATCTGCAGAGCTAGTTGGCATATAAACTTGTACTACTGTAGTAGGCATGGGCTAGGTTATTACTCGTAATATTAGAAATCACAGTAAATGTTTTGTCAGGTTGTCAACTGCTAGCCAATTTCCACAAATATCTGTACCTCTAAAGCAATTATCGCGCTTTCTAAGGACCGTGCGTTTTCTACAAGTGCTGAATACATGCTACAGTTGGCGACTCAGATAAAAATATTTACTGATAATTAATTGTTTATACATTGCCTTTATTTCCCAGGCATGTAAATGTTCTTCTTCACTTCTAAATCCGAGTCGTCTACGTTGGCTATTTCTCTTTTCTTCGATTTGAAATTTCTGCTGGGTGTTCTTGTTAATATTCTACACACTTATAGTAATATTTCCCTCTGTTTTTTATTGTTCGTCTATTGTTCTGGCTCGTTTAATATGTAGATGGCTTCGAGCGAAAAAAGCAATGCCGCTCCGAAATCGGTTACAAATCTTCCTCTTCAAGACTGTGCTTTCTATTTTAAAGTAATTCTATTATTTTTTTAGCACTTCACAGATTTTTTAGCGTTTTCTGTTAGAATTTTAATTTTCTCTATGTTGAGAACCAAATTCTTAAATCGTTTTTGGCTCTAGCATCCATCGCCCTACGTTATCTGTCTTCATAATTGTATTTTCTGCGGTATTTGTGTGACCATCACGCTTTTCAACTTCGGAAACTTCATTTAAGATTGCGGTAAGTCGTCTTCGGCACAAAGCAGCTCTCACAGTCTTTTGCACAAGTTGTTTTGAATTCATTTTCCATATTTCTACGTGCAATTCTGCTAGCAAATCGTCTGACTCTATATAATAACAATGAAAATTTGAAAGCATTTACTTGATTGGCATTAGTGATTGATTACCAGTAGCCTCTTTCCCCTCACACACCAAATTCCACATCAGCATGTGTGGTCTGTAAGTAACTTTCCTGTGCTTGGTGGATGTTTTCGTATTCTGCTCTTGTAAAGAGTAAGGGTAGAATCAAAAATTTCATGAGCACCAGCTGCTAATGGCAGAACGTTTTCTTGTCGAAACAACGTCGTCTTTTGACGATCAGATTCGATATTATACCCAAGAACCAAGGAAGTGGTAAAATAACTGTCTGCAGGCCTCGGAATGATAGCAGATCTCTTCCCAAGTTATTTTCGTCGGCGGTAATTTTTAAACTACGATGGCATAAGAATTTCCGCATAGTCTTTCTCGACTATTTGTGCTAGGGGAACAGAGTTGCCATTCTATCAAAGTTTCCCACTCGGCTTCCTTGAGCATCCCTATTGCTCTTTAGACGAACTGTACTGAGCTATTATAACCCCAGCGCTCTGCACCTGAAGTTTTTCGATGTCTGCTCCCGTGCCTACTTGGTAAGTCCTACAAATTTGAAGCAGTACTCCAGGAATGGTCACATTAGCTTTTTGCATCCGGCTTCCCTTGCTACTTAAAACCCCCAGAGCACTTCCAAAGAAGTCTTCCTTTCGCCTGGTGTACCCTATGTCTCACGTGCTCGTTCTGTTTTTTATTGTTTCATAATGTTATCCCGAAAGGGTGCAGAGAATTTGACCGGCTCGTGACTTTCACAAATAATCTAATATTTTTCAGTGAACATATGGTGTGTCGTGGGGCGATCACTCTGTTTTGAAAATAATTGAAAAGCCACGATTGCTTCAATATCGTTTTCTAGATGACCGGTTTCAGCCATCATCGGTTCTGTGAAGGTATAACATAACAGGTTTGAGGGAGGGCTTACATGAGTTAACTATATACATTACAATTATTACATAACCACATACCTGAACCGTGGAGTAACATTAATAAAAAAATTATGAGCATCATGGCACATGAGGCAGACCATCTGATAAAAATCATTGTCACAACCAATAAAAATAATAAAAAATTGCTCTCATGGTCGTTCTTTCCATAAAATATAAAACTTAAGTCACCAGATGAAACTACCGCTGCTCGCCTAACACCGGTCGGCATTACCACTGCCCTATTCCGCGCAGGCTTACCTGCTGAGATTCTAGCGGTTCACAAGCGGCCATCAGCTAGCGATGTCCAAGCAGCGCGCACACAGTCCCACGGCATAACCACTCATTACTACTAAAACACAACTTTACTATAACTGTTTGTCACATACCCATGCAAAGGCCACATTTGCGCGTACATTTCCTGTACATACTATAATCACTATAAAGTACGTCAATTACAAAGTAGAAGCATCTGAGGCATAGACATTATCCATTAGCGCCTTGCAAAACTATATATTATTATTTACCTTTATTCCTGTAAGGACGTCAGGAATATGCGCACAAAAAGCTGTTCATAACACGAGTTAGGTACAATTTGACGAGTGATTAAAACCTGTATGCCTGGCCTTAACTGTCTAGGCACTATGGTCTTAGGTTTTGTAAGCGCTAAAAAAGAAAGTATTAACTTGCTATGAAGTCTCTCATCATCTCTACATTCGTTATGAGCAAGATACGAATCAACTACGAAAACCTGTATGAGCAGTTCTAGTTTTATCTGGTGACTTCAGTTTTATATTTTATGGAAAGAACGACCATGAGAGCAGTTTTTTATTAATTTTGTTGGTTGTGACAATGATTTTTATCAGATGGTCTGCCTCATGTGCCATGATGCCCATATGTTTTTATAAATGTTAATCCACGTTTCAGGTATGTGGTTCTGCAATAATTGTAATGTATATAGTTAACTCATGTAAGCCCTCCCTCAAACCCGTTATGTTATACCTTCACAGATCCGATGACGGCACCGTTAGAGTGCTGAAACCGATCATCTAGTATACGATATTGAATCGGTATGTTGATGATTTTCACTTATGGACCGTCTGACAGCAACTGAATAAAACACAATTTTAGTGCCATACGCGTTTCGCCTTTATTTTCTGCAAGGCATCATCAGTGGCCTGTAATATGTACATATGTTAGCTATTTTATTTACATTTTTTGTCACTGTGCCTATAGGTTATAAACAGTTCTGGTGGTTCGTATTTCCTATTAAGTAGTAATGTTTTGAACTGTACTTAGAGGTTGCGTAGACAGTTTCTTACATATTACGCTCCTGTTGCATTTTTGGTCTTGTTCTTCTTCTTATGAGCGCCAATTTGCTGTTTTTTCTGCATTCCACAGCACTATGCACTGAACGCTTTTTTTAATGCAATGTTTTGGTTTCTGTTGCCGACTGTCAAATGTTTTTGCCAAAGATCGAATATTACTGCCAAACTTATGAGTGTAACTATCGAAGTATCAGTGGTCTGTGCGTGTATGCATGTGTGTGTGTGTGTGTGTGTGTGTGTGTGTGTGTGTGTGTGTGTGTTTTTTGGTGTCATATTATTTTATTTTATTTTATTGTATTTAATTATTTATTTTTGTTTATGTCCTGTGTATGTGTGTGTGTGTTTTGGTGTATTTGTGCTGTGTATGTGTGTCTGTCTGTATTTTGGTGTTATGCAATTTTTTTTTTTGTGTGTGTGTGTTTTTTGGTGTCATATTATTTTATTTTATTTTATTTTATTGTATTTAATTATTTATTTTTGTTTATGTCCTGTGTATGTGTGTGTGTGTTTTGGTGTATTTGTGCTGTGTATGTGTGTCTGTCTGTATTTTGGTGTTATGCAATTTTTTTTTTTTTTTTGGGAGTGTGTTTGTGTGTGTGTGTGTGTGTGTGTGTGTGTGTGTGTGTGTGTGCGTATTTTGGCGTTATATACTTTTTTTATATTATCATTTCCCTCATTAAGTGTAGTAAGGAGCCTGTGCTGATGTGTGTTTGTTCATTTATCACATGTTTGTTTTCTGCTATGGCTTTCTGGATGTGGAAGTTCTCTTGCATTTGTATAAGATGTTTGTCATGGTTGCTTATTCTCATTATTTTCATTTCTTGTTCCATGTTTGTAGGATGATGGTTGTAGTGTTTTAAATGCTCTGCAAATGTGGAATGGTTTGTTTCATACTTCCAACATCTGATATGTTCTTTGTATCTTGTTTCAAAATTCCTGCATGTCATGCCTATGTATACTGCATCACAACTTTGACATTCAAGTTTATATATTCCTGATTGTTGGAATTTGTCCCTCTTGGTAGCTGGCTGGCTTAGGTGTGATTGAAGGGTTTGCCCAGGCTTATATGCTATTTTGAAGCCCTGTCTCTTTAGGATGTTTGCAACTCTGTGTGTTAGTTTATGTGTGTAGGTCATGGTGTACCATCTCGTTCTTTTCTGTGTGGTGTTGTCATTGTGTGTGTTTGTTGAGTGTGTTTGTAAGTTTTCAGCTTGTGAGTTCTTTTGTATTGTGGAAATGTTGTGTTTATTTATTATTTGTGTTTTTATTTTTTGATTGAGCCTGTGTACCACATATGTGTCATAATCGTTGTTCCTAGCTATTTGTATGATCGTGTTCATTTCTTGTTCATAGTTTCTCTTACTGAGTCGGATTCTGTTTCATCTATGTAGCATGTGCCTTAGTGCTGCAAATTTCTGGCTTTGGGGGTGGTTGGATGTGGAATGCATTATTGTGTCCGTGGCTGTTGGTTTTCTAAAGATGTTAAATGTATGTTTTCCATTTTCCTTTTTAATTGTAATGTCAAGAAAATTTATTTGATTTTCTTTTTCTTTTTCAAGTGTGAATTTTATGTTCTTATGAGCTTTGTTTATTTCTGAATGGAGTTCATCTATTTTTTCACTTGGCTCGTCTACCAAACAAATAATGTCATCCACGTATCTGTACCAATATATGATTTTGAAACTTTCATTTGTGGTTATCTTATCAAATATCAGATTTTCAAGGTGACTGATGAAAATGTTTGCTAGTGTTCCTGATATTGGGGATCCCATTGCCGGCAGTCCATCAGTTTGTAGATAATATTCTTCCTCAAACTGAAAGTAGTTTTGTTCAGTTGTCAGTCTGAGCATATCTGTTATTTCTTTTATTCCGTCTGTGGTGAGGTTGCTGTGGGATGAGAGATTTTGTTCTATGATTTTTATTGTTTCTGTGATAGGGATGGAGGTATACATATTTTCTATATCGAATGAAATCAGTGATGCTGTGTGTGGTACCTGTATGTTCTGTATATTTTCTATTAGGTTTCCTGTGTTTATCACTGTTCTGTTGTTTTCTACTTTATAGTGTTTTGTAACTAACTTTTGGAGGTGTTTGGCTATGCGGTATGTTGGGGCTTTCTTGAAGTTGATAACAGGTCTCATTGGCATTCCGTCTTTATGTACTTTCGGTTGACTGCGGAGTGTTGGTGCTTGTGGGTTTTTCTGTGTTAAGTAGTATTTTTGTTTGTCTGTGAGTGTGTGTTCAATGTTTTTCAGTGTTCGTTTCACATTTGCCTGGAATCGTGTAGTTGGATCTGACTTCAGTTTTTGTATTGCGTTGGTGTTTATATATTCCTTGGTTTTTGTGATGTATTGCTCTTGTTATTAATACGTTGTTGTTTGTTAACTTTTGTTTTAACCTTTTCATAGTAGCTGCTTCTGTTTGGTTGCTCTTATTGTGTGTCTGCTGTGTTTGTTTTATTATGCCTTTTATTTCTTCTTTTACTAGTTCTCTTGTCAGTCCTATGTTTATTTCGCAATTATTTTGTTGTTCTTCACGTGTAAGGATGTGTTCGGTTTCTACTATGAGATTTTCTATGTATTGATTGTTCACCTTGCTATTGGTGCAGTGTTTCAAACCTTTTTCCAAGAGCATTTTTTCGTTTTCGTGTAGTTCTGTCTCTGTTAGGTTAACTAAGCGTGGATGGAATGAGTGTTGGTGTTCATGTGGTTTCACATTTAAACTGTAAATGTATTTTTGCGTCTTTTTTACTCTTAGTTTCATTATCTTGTGTTTATGTTTGTTTTGTAAATGTTTCATTGCTATGTATGTGTTGTGCTCAGTTTTTTCTACTAGTGCCATGAAAACTGCGGCGTTTCCTACGTTTTTTGCCAATTCTAGATGAGTCTCATAGAGCATCATGTTTAGGTGCTGTTTTTTCGAATAGAGCATCTTAATTTCATGTAGTAACCAATATCGTTCTGCAAATGATTTCGACTTTTGTGCCACTGTAGAACTGTTTTTAACCTTTACATTAATGTAGCTTGGAATTAAATCGTTCTTTTTGCATGTTCTGTTGAATTTTATATGCTGTATCGTCTTATGGAGTCTCAGATGTATTTTCTTGAACCTGTTGTACACGTTGACAGGGAATGCTTGACATAGCTGTATTGACATCTTCAATTTTTTGGTCCTGTCCTCCTCAGTTGCGCGTAATACTACGGTATGTTGATGATTTTCACTTATGGACCGTCTGACAGCAACTGAATAAAACACAATTTTAGTGCCATACGCGTTTCGCCTTTATTTTCTGCAAGGCATCATCAGTGGCCTGTAATATGTACATATGTTAGCTATTTTATTTACATTTTTTGTCACTGTGCCTATAGGTTATAAACAGTTCTGGTGGTTGGTATTTCCTATTAAGTAGTAATGTTTTGAAATGTACTTACAGGTTGCGTAGACAGTTTCTTACATATTACGCTCCTGTTGCATTTTTGGTCTTGTTCTTCTTCTTATAAGCGCCAATTTGCTGTTTTTTCTGCATTCCACAGCACTATGCACTGAACGCTTTTTTTAATGCAATGTTTTGGTTTCTGTTGCCGACTGTCAAATGTTTTTGCCAAAGATCGAATATTACTGCCAAACTTATGAGTGTAACTATCGAAGTATCAGTGGTCTGTTCGTGTATGCATGTGTGTGTGTGTGTGTGTGTGTGTGTGTGTGTGTGTGTGTGTGTTTTGGTGTCATATTATTTTATTTTATTTTATTGTATTTAATTATTTATTTTTGTTTATGTCCTGTGTATGTTTATGTCCTGTGTAGTTGGATCTGACTTCAGTTTTTGTATTGCGTTGGTGTTTATGTATTCCTTGGTTTTTGTGATGTATTGCTCTTTATCCATGAGTACTGTTACATTGCCCTTGTCTGCTCTTGTTATTAATACGTTGTTGTTTGTTAACTTTTGTTTTAACCTTTTCATAGTAGCCAATGAGACCTGTTATCAACTTCAAGAAAGCCCCAACATACCGCATAGCCAAACACCTCCAAAAGTTAGTTACAAAACACTATAAAGTAGAAAACAACAGAACAGTGATAAACACAGGAAACCTAATAGAAAATATACAGAACATACAGGTACCACACACAGCATCACTGATTTCATTCGATATAGAAAATATGTATACCTCCATCCCTATCACAGTAACAATAAAAATCATAGAACAAAATCTCTCATCCCACAGCAACCTCACCACAGACGGAATAAAAGAAATAACAGATATGCTCAGTCTGACAACTGAACAAAACTACTTTCAGTTTGAGGAAGAATATTATCTACAAACTGATGGACTGCCGGCAATGGGATCCCCAATATCAGGAACACTAGCAAACATTTTCATCAGTCACCTTGAAAATCTGATATTTGATAAGATAACCACAAATGAAAGTTTCAAAATCATATATTGGTACAGATACGTGGATGACATTATTTGTTTGGTAGACGAGCCAAGTGAAAAAATAGATGAACTCCATTCAGAAATAAACAAAGCTCATAAGAACATAAAATTCACACTTGAAAAAGAAAATGAAAATCAAATAAATTTTCTTGACATTACAATTAAAAAAGAAAATGGAAAACATACATTTAACATCTTTAGAAAACCAACAGCCACGGACACAATAATACATTCCACATCCAACCACCCCCAAAGCCAGAAATTTGCAGCACTAAGGCACATGTTACATAGATTAAACAGAATCCCACTCAGTAAGAGAAACTATGAACAAGAAATGAACACGATCATACAAATAGCTAGGAACAACGGGTATGACACACATGTGGTACACAGGCTCAATCAAAAAATAAAAACACAAATAATAAACAAACACAACATTTCCACAATACAAAAGAACTCACAAGCTGAAAACTTACAAACACACTCAACAAACACACACAATGACAACACCACACAGAAAAGAACCAGATGGTACACCATGACCTACACACATAAACTAACACACAGAGTTGCAAACATCCTAAAGAGACAGGGCTTCAAAATAGCATATAAGCCTGGGCAAACCCTTCAATCACACCTAAGCCAGCCAGCTACCAAGAGGGACAAATTCCAACAATCAGGAATATATAAACTTGAATGTCAAAGTTGTGATGCAGTATACATAGGCATGACATCCAGGAATTTTGAAACAAGATACAAAGAACATATCAGATGTTGGAAGTATGAAACAAACCATTCCACATTTGCAGAGCATTTAAAACACTACAACCATCATCCTACAAACATGGAACAAGAAATGAAAATAATGAGAATAAGCAACCATGACAAACATCTTATACAAATGCAAGAGAACTTCCACATCCAGAAAGCCATAGCAGAAAACAAACATGAGATAAATGAACAAACACACATCAGCACAGGCTCCTTACTACACTTAATAAAGGAAATGATAACATAAAAAAAGTATATAACAACAAAATACACACACACACACACACACACACACACACACACACAAACACACTCCCAAAAAAAAAAAAAAAAAATTGCATAACACCAAAATACAGACAGACACACATACACAGCACAAATACACCAAAACACACACACACATACACAGGACATAAACAAAAATAAATAATTAAATACAATAAAATAAAATAAAATAATATGACACCAAAAAACACACACACACACACACACACAAAAAAAAAATTGCATAACACCAAAATACAGACAGACACACATACACAGCACAAATACACCAAAACACACACACACATACACAGGACATAAACAAAAATAAATAATTA